>NW_023657540.1:10000-27349 GCF_015228065.2 Penaeus monodon | reverse complement strand
GCTTTTCCCTTTCCCCCCCCCACCCCCTTTTGGGGAAAACACCTTTTTGGTTTTTTTTACCCGGCCCCGGGCCCCTCGTCCTCTGCCCCCAACACAAGGGGCTGGGCAGAGGGGGGTTATCTACAGGTTGTAAATACTGAACAGCTAAAGAGGCATCGACACCACACGTCCCAAAAACGGGAGGAAAACGCCAGGGGCCCAAGGCGGGGCACGAAATAACACAAATGACAGTCTTTCCTTTATTTACACAGTATTTACCCATACACTTTTTAACACACTACAGGGGAAACCAGATGTCACACGCACGATACAGCTTATAACGGGCAACACAAGTTATTGGGCACAAGGGCAACACACCGGTCTTCCATAGGAGAGCACCACTCCCGTCTCCTGGCTTGTTCCTCACCTCCCTGCACAGCACGTCATTTGCCAGGTCCTTCATTTAATTCATCCAGATCCTTTTCATGTTAAAATTTCGGGACCAGTCCGAAGAACCACTGGCGTAGCAAAAATTTATATAATATATATATAATATATATTTAATATATTAATAATGTTTGTGTGTTTGTTGCGTGTATATATATTATATATATATATATATATATATTATATATATAATCTAGTTTTATTTTATAATATGTGTGGTGTGTGTGTATGTATCTATATATAATATATATAATTTTATAATATATATATATATATTATTATGTATTTGTATATATAATATATATATTGTAGTGTGTGTGTGTGTGTGTATATATATATATATATATATATATATACACTATATTAATATAGATATATTATATAATATTATATATATATATATACAACATACACACACTTACATATATATAATTGGTTTCTTAGACAACATGCTGGTTATCGTTGATGGAAGACTGACAAATCATCGCTAACAGAGTTTCTTTCCCTAGTTTTTATCGGATTGTGACATCATAATGCTGTAGCCTCATCAGCCTTCGCTGCAATGTGGGTGGTGCTGTTGTTAGATTTTTAGTAGAATCATTTCTAGTGGTTTGTGCTTGCTATTCACTTGGAATGCATTGACATACTCAATGCTTTGACATACTCATGCGGGTGAAATCTTTCACATCCAAACACAACTGCAGGTACTTCATTTATATATTCACATAGTGCTGCTCTGTTTCAGATTGACATCTAGATGCATAGGCGATAGGCTTATCATCTTGCATTAATGCAGCACTGATGCCTTTTTGTGATGTGCCTCCTTGTATGATCGCTGACTTATTCAGATTGAAGTGTGAAAGTGTAGAATCTGTGCACAAAATAATATTTTTGTGCTAAAAGGCCCTCTGGTTTGCTGATTGCAAAATACACACCTTTTTTTTGAGAAGACCTTTAGGTGGGGCAGCTCTATCTGCCATATTTGAGATAAATTGTGAGATATAAAAGACCATTCCCAAAAACTTGCAGCTCTGTAACATTTTTTGAGCGCAGAGGTGCTTTATTTGCTGATACTTGTCTGGATCAGGATGTGAGCCGTCCTTTTAATAGTACTAAGGAATTCTTCCTGCTTGATCATGTATTTTGCACTGATGTTTATCAGTCTTTGCTGCTTGGCTATCAAGGACTGGTTATACAGTTGGTGTCCTGCTCCTCTTCAGTTTCCCAAACACGACTACGTTATCAGTAATGTCAAAGGCTCCAGGACACCTTTCAGGGATCTGAACCGTCTTATGACATACTAGACCAACAAGTATTTTAGGGTATGCGTAGCAGCCAAAAGAAGCGTTGAATTTAATGAGGGATGAACTCGCTTTGTCAATTTGACTGACAAGTAGCCTTTTTTCATTGAGCTTGTGAAATATTTTGAATCTGCAGACTTATGTGATGTCCTCTTCTATAGGCGTCTTGTGTTGGCTTCTTTTTATGGCTATTCAAATCTATAGGATCTAAACACACGCATACGATGCCATCCTACTTTTGATGTAGACCATGCTGGTAACCCAATTTGTTGGTTCAGGCACCTTTTTGATAACTATTTTTTTCACTTTCTTCAATTTGGTTTTGAAGGTCTTCCTTCTTATGTATAGATGATTTTCTATGTGGTATTTTCCCTTAAATTTCCTAACGTTATCAAACTGATCTGGTCTTATTTATTTGATTCATCCAGAGACTGTAAGACCATTGTTTGTGAGTTAATTTTTGTCTTGTGAATTGTGACTAAGCCTAGGGCTCTCAGAATTAGTAGACCTATAATAATTCTTGATCTAGAACATGTTAGTCTGTATCTCGTTGATCTTGTGTTCACTTTAATTTGATTGAACCTAAATGTTAAAATTTCTGCTTATTCAAAGCAATCAAGTTCCTTTTCGGTTGCTAGTCAGACAGGCTTTCGGCTTTTCATTTGCATCGACTAAGTATGGCACTTGTCTCCCGGTCGCACACTTCTGATTTTTTCACTTTCCACAATATTCCGGTACTTCTAAGATGTTATTACTTCTTTTCCCTCTCTTTTAGAGTTTCGAGACGAAGTACAGCTGCCACCATTTTGGGCTGTTTGTGTATATTCTGGAAAGGTCTACAGTGAGTGAAGTGTTCATATAAGTGCATGTCATGTTAAGGGGGATGCAGTACTTGTATAATAATTAGATAATAAAACATATTACAATGGCAATAATAATAAGTAATCAAATGATAATATATAACCTCTCTCTCTCTTATATATATATATATACATATTATATAATATATATATGAGTATATTATATATATTATATAATATAGATATATATATAATATATATATATATATATTAGTAGATTTAGCATCCTTTCAACCAAGGTCCAAATAATTATTTTCTCTAGACCTTGCTTTTACTTTGAGCCATGGAACTTCTATTACAGGTTGTACCACTCCCTCTCGATGAAAGTCCAAGTTGGCATCTGTTAGATGCAGTTATTTATTGCAATTATCTACAGTTTTTTTTGTTTTTGTTGTTGTTCCTATTTATATTATATTTATCACTCTCATTTCTTAACCATTTTCAAGGAAAATAAGCTGAAAAACACTTATCATAATGTATCACTCAGACATACTGACAGGGGTGAAAATGAGGAAGAGCTAAATGACATCAAAACATTTAGCCAATGCGTATGTCCCTTGATATATCAGATATAGCTAGATGCATAATTATTTATGTAATTTACTCAATATTGAAAATATAATTATCAAGTGGAAGGTGATGCTTGTATTTAATTTTCCCTTCAATTAACACAAAGAATAAATGCTATTAATTGTGAATATGTTTTCGTTGGGGCCAACGAATCCGGTGTCCAGCCTAGGCAAACGAGAAACTCAATCCATTTTACTTTATAATAGTATATACAGACTTGTCTGTCTAAAACACTCTAAAAGAAAAAGACTGGAAATAAACTATGGTGCTAATTGGAGCCTTTACGATAATCTATTTACATATAACAAATGTTCCACCAAACCTGTTTTTGGAAAACGAATGCAAAATGAAATACAAGCACACACACACACACACCACCACGGTGAGGCATTGCATCGCGCCAGTAAAGTATAGCTAAATGCGGAGAAGATTAGGCAATGGGTGATCTAAGTCTGT
Source organism: Penaeus monodon (assembly GCF_015228065.2). NCBI lineage: Eukaryota > Metazoa > Arthropoda > Malacostraca > Decapoda > Penaeidae > Penaeus > Penaeus monodon. The sequence continues at coordinate 23,736 of NW_023657540.1, read as the reverse complement.
TAGTCATAGGTTCTGTAAATGTGTACGGTTCATGTTGAAAAAATAATTTGGGTTATAAAGTGAGCGAATAATTGAAAATTGAAAAAAAATAGTGAGGCTTTGTGAGTCGGGAAGTGAGAGCGAAGGAGAGAGAGGCGAGAAGTGACCACGAATACTGCATGGTAAGCTATGCAGCTATACTCACTGCCGTGAGCATTGCTGTATTTTTTTGTGTTTGTTTTATGGGTAACCATTCAAACCAAGAAAATAAAGCTAACGGAAAGTAGCAGATAGAATTGCGGCTCTTGAAGCCTAGGTAGACAACCTGTAGCAGAATATTCGAAATTGCGTGAAGAAAACGTAAATTTGAATGAATTGGTTGATAAAATGTGCAGGAACACAACCATCAGAGAGAGAATACTGAAAAGTAAGACAGATAATCAAAGAACTCAAGGAAAAGTTGGAAGTAGAAACAGTAAACTGTTAAGCAGATTGAAAACAGTTTGTCAAGCAGCCAATCTCAAATAATGGAAGAGGCAAAAAAATGGCATCTACATATGCTGATGTATCTAAAATAAAGGAAACAGAAAAAAAAAACATCAAGATCACAAAGGATGAAACAAAAACACAGCTTGCAGAGTCGATAAAGAAAAAATGAATTTAAGTCACACCTTGTGCAACACGTAAGGAATATTGCACATTGACTGATGTATACAAGGGCATAGTCATATTGGGACGAAGAAAAATGTAGAAAAAGCTGTAGATAATGGAATCGAGCGATACAACAATGACAAGAAATTGATTGTCAAGATCATAAATCCCGAACTCTCGGAGCAGAATATCATAGCCCACAGGAGGTTAGGATTATTCGAAAAGGGGAAAGAAACGCCCTTGAAAGGTGACATTCATGAATTAGCAAATAGTAACTGGTGTAATAAAGAAAGCTAAAGTCCTGGCCACACACGAAGAATAAAAGAAAATCTGGATAAGAGAAAATATGACCAAAGATGACAGAGAAATACTGCAGAAAAATAAAATTGGAAGAGGCAAAAAAAAAAAAAAAAAAAACGAACAAAGGACTGAAGAGGAAGAAGAAGAAGAAGAAGAAGAAAGAGAAAGAGAAATGTTCAGTCAGAGGGTGGGAGTCCTCCAAGTAAAACAAGTTTACTATCGGAACCAAAATGTGGAGACAGACAATCATTAGCTATAAGGAATACTGAAAGCTTATGTAGAAATAGTTAATACAATTATATCTGGTTTATGTTCGAAGTTACTAGAACTACATGTAATATGCATAACTGAATCCAAACTGGATCCCTCCGTAGACAATGTAACATTAGGACTTAGACTACAATATTTGGAGAAAAGTTATGGCAAATGGAAATAGAGGTGGGGGGGGGGGGGTAGCAATATTGGCAAGGAAAGGAATTATTATAAAGGAGATAGAGATTCAACAAGATTTCATTGTAGAACTAAAGGCAAATGAGGTAGAAACAAACGGAGTAAATATAATCACAATGTACATGCCACCTCATAAATCGGTGTGTTCACAAAAAAAAAAAAAAAAAAAAAAAAAAAAAAACGTTAAAGAGCCTGGAAGAAATGCTATAACTTCCGGAAACTAATACAAAAGAAATTCTTGTAACGGCATTTTAATAGCAAAATTGACTGGGAAAGTTCCGATCCCAGGGCTCAGCCACATTCGTGAAATGCAGAAGTACTAGAAGTCATAAATGAATTTTGTCTCTTCCAGGATAAGAGGGATAGGTAGACCGTCTGTGCTTGACCTAATATTTACAAAGAATAAATATGACATTAAGGATATGGAGTACTGCCCTCCTCTAGGAAAAAGTGATCATGTAGTAATAAAGTTGAAATACTGTCTGCTATAGGAAAATCTAATCGAAAGTAAGGTGAGAAAAGAAACGTATAAATTACAAGAGAGGTAATTAAAGAAGCCTTAAAGATTTCTTTGATGGCATAAACTTGGGAAACCCTCCTGAAAGAAGAGAACCTTGATATACAATATTGTAAATTTTGTAGTCTATAAACAATGAGTAGCAAAATTTGTATCATGATTCAAAACTGAAGCAAGAAATAGCCAAAAGTGGTTCAATGATAAATGCAAGAAAAAGAGAGAAAATAAACAACTTTGGAGAAGGTTCAGAGGACACAGATCTCAGGCAGCGTATGAAAGATATAAAGTAGGAGGAAATGAGTATACTCAAACCATGAGGGAGGCGAAATTAGACATTGAAAAGGATATAATCAATACATGTACAAACCAACCAAAGCTCTTCTTTAACTACATTAAAGGGCCCACACACGATCAATTTTTCGTCAATTAATTGATATCAATTTATTGACGTCAATGAATTGATGGAAAAATTGACCGTGTGTGGGGACATTGATATCAATTTAATTGAAACAATTTCATTGAATCAATTCATTGAGAGATCAAAACTCCTTTGATATTTATTGATGGGTCTTCAATAAAATTGAGCGTGTGTGGGCAAAGCGTCAATATATTGATCAATAATTTAGTGTTTTCCTTGCAGCAGTGAAGAGTCGTCATCGTAATCATGGCTGAAAAGAAGAAAGTGAGCGTAATTCGGCGTCCATTCTGAAGAAATTCCTGTAATCCTCTGGCTCGTCGTCCCTTAATTCCCTCAGCAATCGTGTATGTCCTAATTCCCTTCGACAGAGATACCATATCTTCGCCCACTTACTCCTCTTCTTTCGCTTTGGAGTGTCCAGAGCAAGCACTATTCCTAGAGCCACAGATGCTTTCATCTCGAAATTATGAACCAAACAGAAAATTGAAGTAAAATCATTGACCGTGTGTGGGCACAGTGATTTCCATCAATTCATTGACGTCAATAAATTTATATCAATTAATTGACGAAAAAAATGATCGTGTGTGGGGCCCTTAATAGTCAGAGATCAAATTAGAGCCACCAACGACAATAACATCGTTTATACTAAAAGGAAGAGGGAATGTGTAAAAGCCTTAATGAGAAATTTCAGTCAGTGTTTGTTCAGGACCCATACTTTGAAATGGCAAGTAACCGTATAAACGTAAATCAGAATACCGAAAATATCATACTCGAAAAGAATGAAATGAGAAATCATAGTGCAGTTTCGTAAACTAGTGTAGTATGGAAACTGTTAGAAAATGTAATTAGGAAACTGGGTTGAATTAATTGAAAAACACGGTATGATATCATATAAACAATGTGGTTTTACGGAAGGTGGAGTGAAAGGCAAACTCCTCTAATGGATGGAAGACTTCCTTCATGAAAGACAGATGAGAAATGTAATTAGAGGGAAACACTACATGGCGACGAGTAACGCGCAGAGTCCCTCAAGGATCGGTCTTGGCGCCGTTTATGTTTACTATTTTCATAAATGATTTAGGGCCAAACATAAGTCCAGGTAGTTATCAGCATATGTTTGCAGACGACGCGAAAAAAAGGATAATAGACGATGTCTCATGCCAATGCCTCCAAAGTAACACGGGGAACTTATTCATTTGGAGTTGCCATGTAATCATGTTTGGAGAAAGTCAAAATCGTTCACTATACCAATACAAGGAGACGTAATGTTAAACCAATCAGATAAAGAGAAAGACATCGGAATAATCATAGACAGGAACCTAAGCCCATGTATATGATACATGTTTGCCAACATGAAGAGGGCATTCGTGTGTGTGGACGATAACATGGTAAAGCCATCATAAGATTTAGTCTTGACTATGGTTCAGTGGTAAGGAGTGTACATTTAAAAAAGGATATAGATAAACTAGAAAGAGTTCAAAGAGCAACCACAAGATGGGTACCAACTCGTGAGACGTACGAGCTACGAAGAAAAACTACAGAAAACAGGTTTAACTACTTCAGAAGAAGACAAAGAGGTGACATGGATAATCATGTTCACCCATATTACAGAAAGGGTTAAGTTAGACAAAGATGACTTTATAATTTTGAACACAAGAAGGGCGATAGGACACAGCAAAACGTTGAAAGTAAAAAGAGGCGAGAAAGATGTTAAGTTCGGTTTCTCAAACAGAACTATTGAAACATGGAACACATTTCCAAATAACATGTGTGCCAAAAACGTACATCAATAAAAAGATAAATAAATAAATAGATAAACAGAATAATAATAGTAAAGTGTTATATGATAATTTAAATATAGCGGAGGGGACCATCTGAGTTAAGCTCTTATTCTGTATTGAAACAACTAGGTGAGAACACACACACATATTACATAAACCTCCGCGGCGCATTGGTTGCAAGATAAGGTTGTTATCCGTTCCCCAGGTTATGTTTATCTTATCACGGTATGAGAATCGGCCGGGCATTGCTCAGAGTACCTTCGAACAGCGTAAATTGGTAAATTGGACTGTTTTTATTGTAAAAGTCATACTTTAAAACTAATACATTGTGTATATCTGTGGGATGAATTAGTATTCGCAAGTAAAAGGCACGGAAATTTATTTCGCCCAGAATTATTCCTATCCCATGGTGGAGTGGGGCTCCCAATGAGCACGATTTTGTTGAAGAGTCGGTCAGTAAGTTTTATTGTTATTATATCATTGCTGCTGGCTTTGTTATTGCTATACATAATTTGCATTACATTGTAATTATAATTATTATTATTATTTTTTTTTTTTTATAATTGCAGTAAAAACATTTACTTGAAAGATTTTTCTTCTTTCTTGTTATAGACTTGCCTATATCCCTGGATCTTTTGGGTTTCTTGTTTTTTAAATGATATCTGTTAAATTAATTGTTTGTAGGAAAGTCTTTGTATATTTCACTATGTAGTACTTTATTGTAGATGGTTGATCTGCACCTGTAATCAAAAGATTTATATCAGTATAGTGTATGTTCACTTGTCTTAGAGCATGTTTTAGTTTTGTTCTGTGGGAGTTGAATCTTGGGCAGTGTAGTAGCATGTGTTCTTCTTTCTTCTTGTACTATCTGCAAAAAGGGTCATTTTCCAATTTTGGTTGTTAGTCTTGTGATGAGTGTGTCTAGTTATCTGTACTTGGCTCGGGTCCATGGTTTTTGGATGTCTTGGATGAGATAATTTTTGTGTTCCAAGATTCTTTTTAAAAATCTTTCCCATTGTTTATTGGTTTTTAAATTGATTTCTTGTATGAGATAATTTGGGTCCTGTGGAATGAACATGGGATTATTTATTTTGTGGGCTTTCTCTGCAGCTAAATTGGCAATTTCATTTCCCTTTATATTTTTCTGATGTAATCCAATGAACCATAATCTCTTGTTTTTGTGAAAGTATATGTTTTTGTATTTCGTATGTGATTTGTTTATAGTTTAACTTAATGGTATGGGGTTTTGTATTAGTTGTAGAGATGATTTTGTCTGTTAATATTACTGTGTTTGTTTATTTGTTTATTACATAATTCAATCCTTGTTTTATGGTAAATTTATTTTTGCATGATTGATTTCTGTTTTAGGGGGAATTTCCAAATAGTTGTTATATTTTTGTTCTGGATAAAAATTGATGCTGATGTTGATTCTCTGAGCCATCAGTGAATATTCTGTTAAAGTTTTTATTATTAATATTTATTAACTCACAGTATTGTTTTGTATGATAATTTGAGAGGTATTTTTTGTTATATTGTCCATAAAGCTTTCTTGTATGTTGTCTGAAATATCATGCCATGGGGATATTAGGGATATGTTTGGTATTACATTTGAAGTTATGTCTAGGTTTAATTTTTTCTTGTTTCAGGAACTCAGTGAGTACTTTTTGATCTTTTGTCTCTTTGAGGATTGTATTCTTTATGTATTTTGCTATTTGCTGTTTTACTGGTGGTGTATTTTTTATTTAGGATTTTTGTTAATTCAGGTTCTTTTATTCTATTATTTAAAGGTGGAATATTTGTTAATACTTGGAGAGCTAAAATTGGAGTTGATCTAAAACATCCAATTGCCCGTCTTAGTACTTGATTTTGTAAAGTTTCTAGTTTTTTTAATTCTGTATATTTTGCTGCTCCAGACATTGTAATTCTTTATTATATTTTTGGTTTTATGTATATTTTATAAAATTCTATTAGAGTTTCTCTGCTTCCTAGTTTAATGAAATTATTTTTTTCATTACATTCTGCTTAAAATATCTACTTTTAAGTTTATATATGTGTTTTTTCCATTTTCGTTGAGGGGCATCTAGTGTTAAGCCAAAGATTTTATTACTTGAGTATACTTAAGTTCTGTATTATCTATTCTTATTTTAGGTAATTGGTTTATCTTTTTATTTGAGAAGTACATCAATTTACTTTGTGAACTTCCTTTTCTAGTCCCAATGATTGGCCCATTCTTTTAGCTTGTGTAATTCCATTTCTATTTTATTGGAGGCTTCTAATTGGTTTTTATTACTTGTTAATAGGGTTATATCATCTGTGTATATTATTTTTTCAACTTCTTTTGATAATTTTAGGTCATTTATCAATACATTAGATAGAGCTGGACTTATTGGTGAACCTTGAGGTTTGCTACTTTGTATTCTTCCTTTTTCTTTTTTGTTTTGAACGTTCTTTTTTGTAGAAAATCATTTAACTGAGTCCTAGTTTTGAAATTTTTATTATTAGTGTTTCATAATTAACTGTGTCAAATATATATATTTTTTAATCAATGCATGCTAACATGATTTTTTTTTTTAATGAAAACTATATTTATGTGGCTGTCTATTGTGTGCAGTACATTAGGTCTGAATCATATTAGGTCTTTATCTAGGTTGTTATGCTGTAACCACCATATTAATCTTTTTGTAATAATATTTTCAAATATCTTGCCAGTACATGAAATTCTACTAATAAATCCATATGAATTTGCTTCTGAGGGAATTTTGCCTGGTGTTATTATAGGATTTACCCCTCAAATCCCTTGCTCATTGTTGTGGGGGGCTGAGAAGATGGAAACTGGGGCCCAATGTAGGGGATCACCCTTATCTTGGACCTCAGCCCTCACCCTCAACTAATTTTGCATGGTCTTTTCTGCTCCCCCTTTTCTTCTCTTCTTCATCATCCCCTTCTTTTGTGTACTTCCTAAGGTGTGAAAGCCGTGCTAAAAGGATGAGAAGTTGGCTTTGTGTCAGTCATGAACGGCATCCAAGATCCATGGCATGGTATTCCCTTGGTTAATTGTAAGGGAAAATTTCTCCCCAATAATTTCAGGCTCACCATGGCCAATAATGAAGAAGTTTTACCCTTATTAGGAGCTTTAAGGCTATCTGAAATGGATTTCATTGGTTTCTTAACCCTACCTCTCCTTTTGAGTACCCATTTTAGCCAAGCCAAGTAGGATCAATTCTTTCTGATTCCCCAACAGCCCCATACTCTGACAATACCCTTCTCTTCCAACAATGACTCCAAAAACAAGCAGACAAAGTTTCCTTTTTCATCCATTCTGATCATTCATGCCTTGTCATATTTACATCTGAGTCCAAGCTCATGCACTATCTACCCTGACTGATCTTGGTAAACCTATTCCTGCCCAACCTCACTTCTCCTTTAATGCTTGTACCGGAACTGTTTCTGTCTCTCCAACTGACTGTCCTGTCTACAATAAGGACTAGTCAGATTGTGAAAATGATTTATTCACATGCAATATTGACTATGATGCAGTAACAGTCCAGTACTATACTATTCCTCCCAGAGGCCAACGTAAGTCATACACCAATATTGCCAAGATTAGCTTCCGTAGATATGACCTCCCTCATGAAGGTTATATTGTCCTGTCCTGTCCAACCATATCAACCCCTTCCCTATCAATGTCAGAAATATTGCTGTTTTGGCCACCCGCCCAAACACTGTCATTCCACAGCCTGCTGCCTCTGTGTGCCCAACCTGCTCATGGCTGTTCAAATTGCTCTGCTCACACATGCACATGTGCCAATTTTAGTCGCTCCCATAGTGTATTTTATAGAAGCTGCCCTACCTACAAGCTCAAATCTGAAGTTGTAGTTCTCAGATTCAATCTAGGCCTCACTCTATGTGAGGCGAGACAAGAAACATGTCGAAGAGGTTTTTCTCTTTCTACCTATTTGAAAACTGCTTCGCTCCCCGCCCCTCCCGTCTTCTCAAGAAGTCTGAGCATCTCTCCCAGTATCTCTTCCTTCTACCCTGAATGAACTTACCTTTACTACCTCTCTCCCCAGTCAAATTCCTTTTCCAGTCTAAATCCAGATACTCCATCACTACCACATCCCCGATGCCTATCCCTCCTTCTCCTTCTCACTCTACCTGTCGCACCACACAACTTAACTGTTCCACTCCATCATCTCCTACCACATCCTCTCCTACACCCACCTTTTCCTTTTCCTCTTAGACATCTATTCCCTTTTCTCTTCAAAAAAAAATTGTTTTTCAGACTTCCCCCCCCCCCCTCCCCAACTCCCCTCCAGGAACTCTTGAAAAATATCCAAAAGTTTATAAACATGACTCAAGAGTGATCCACTCCCTCATTCATTCCTTTAGTTGTTCTGCATTCAAAGTATTTGCCGATATCCATCCTCCTAATCCTCAAGTTCCCCCTACCCCTTTATCTCCCACTCAGCCCAAAACACCCCATCCAATCCTCTATGTGCATCACCAATCCCTCTTCCTCCCTATTATCATTACCACCCCCACATGGATGCTCATCTGACTCCCTTACGTTAAAACAAGGTCCTTCTGTGGATCCCTCCCTTCCTAACACTCTTTCTGATACTTCACCACCATCCCTTTTCCCTTATTTCATTCTCAGAATTCTCCTACTTCCACAACTATAGTTTCTTATTGTATTACCACTTGATTACTTCATAATAGCTCTTTTGCAGTTTTCCCATACATTGTTACTCTTCCTTCCTCAGACACATACTCTCCATTTGATCTGATCACCCTATATCTTTAACTACATCATTTTATAGATCCTGACTGTATTCCAGTTGCTCCCCCTCTATACCCTTTTCAATTATTCTATCCTCTAGCATTCTACAACCTTTGACATCTAACATGTCTTATCTTGATCATTGACTCATTTTCTCCCTTTTTGCCACAATACTTTACCATAGTGCTATATGGCGTTCGATGTCTAACACATTTATTTCCTCTAACCATTAACCATTATCCATTATAGGATTTATTTGTGTATTTTTTAATGATTCTGGGTATTCTTCTATGGTCCAATGTGAGTTGAAATTGCTTAATATTGACCCTAGTATGTTACATGGGACATTCTTGTAAAACTTTTATGTAATTTCATCTGGTCTGAATGCTTTGCTATTTTTGGCATTCTTAATTGCTGTTTTAATTACACTAGGGATATTTCTTTATTTATTTTATGTATATTTCTTAATTAGTCTTCTTTTTTAAGTATGACAGTAGTTTTTTGTTTTTTTTTCTTACAGTTTTCATATTCTTAAAAAAAAAATCAGTCTTTTGTAATACTTATTAATGGCATTTTTTTCTATTAGTGGGTATTCCATTAAAGTTGTGTTTCCTGTTAATTTCTTTTAAAAATTCCCTTTCATTCTTGGGGTTTTCAAATTCAGTGTAGCATGATTCCTTTTTTGTTTGCATAATTATAAATCTAGCTTTTGCTAATAATCTCTTGCATTCTAATTGGTTTATTAATGTAGGTTTTTTTCTCCATTTATGTAAATCTTTTTTTTTTTCTTTAATGATGTCATTGCATTCTGTATTCCACCATGGATTATTTGGTTTATCTTTGTATTTTCATGTATCCAATTGGAAATATTTTAGAGCAGTATTTTAGTTCTGTAATTTTCCAGGTGATGTTAAATTTCCTGTTTCTGTGCTCTAGTTCTCTTTGAATGTCCATCCATCCTTCTTTCATATATTTTCACTTTTTCTCCTTTAACAAACTGCTGTCTTTATATGTGTTATCTTTTATTATTATTGGCAGATGGTCACTATCTAGGTAAGATACTGTTTTTAATTGAATATGGCTTAGGGTTGGTGATCCAAATACTAGGTCTATGGTAAATTTTTGGGCTGTTTTGGGATCAACTCCACTTATTTGATTTTTTGGAATTAGCATTATTAAATTATTCTGACTTTCCCATTTTATTATGCTTTCACCTATTATATTAATTTGCCTGTAACTTATATTATCATTCCAGTATGGGTGATGAGCATTAAAGTCCCTCATCATTGATATTTGATCTGTGATTTTATCTGGATAGTATTGAAGTTCTTCAGTTTTTATGTCATTACATGGGTTGTATATTATTTTATGTTCAACCATTTGCTTTTGTAGTTTAATTTTTATTCTTAGAGTTTCCAGTTTATCAGTGTCCATCTCTTAATTCAATTTCTTTAAATTGTAAATAATTTTTGATGCATATAACTATGCTTCCTCTCACTTGATTTAGTGTATCTTCTCTGATTATTGTATAGTTATTTAGAATAGATTTGTCTTTTTCTTTTAACCAAGTTTCTGTTATGGCTGTTATGCTTACAGTTTCTTTGTATACCAGATATTTTATATTGGTTTTCTTGTTCAACACGGATTTTGCATTCTATAGTATTAAGTTGTTCCTTTTAAAAATCTAACAGATCTTTTAGCAAAATAATTTTTTTTTTGTTGCATATATTATGTTTTGAATTATTGATTTATCTGAGTTTCAGTTATTTATTATTTTTGTTAACATATTAAATATGTTTTTAGCTCTCTTTATCCAGGAAAAATCCCATACATTTCTTTCGTTATTATCATTTGTGTTATCTCCGTGTATTATTGGGGTTGACAGTGACCATGTAATTGGTGAATTTAATGTGTCTCTTTGTTTGGTGTTTATTTTAGATATGTTTTCTTCTTGTTTATGTTGTGTTTATTGTTTTATGTCTCAATGTGTCATTTGTTGTGTGTTGTTTGAAGTGCATGTCTTAATTCTGTTTCAAGTTTTTATTTATTTATTTATTTATTTATTTTTTGCCTGAAGTGTTGAGCTTTCTGCTTGTTGTGTGTTGTTTGTTTTGTTATCTTTGTTTGTTTGTTTTGTATTTTTTTTTCTTGTATTTCACAACTTTTTTTTTTTGTTAGGAGTTTTAGTTTTTGCAATTGTCTTTTTATCTCTAGGGGGGTGTTATGTTTTCCTTTTTCCTTTTCTTGTGCTAGGGGGAATGTATACTCTCTCACTTGGCTCTATATTGCCTATAGCTACCTTTTGGGTAGACCCCCTCAAAAATATTCTTAGGGATTTTTTTAGTATCCATTTTCCTTCACGTTTTTACATTATTTTGGCGTTTTAATCTTATTATATCTTTCGTCTTTGATTTTTTCCCTAATGTTCAGAGTTTATCTTTGATTTTTTCAATTTTTAAAATCGTTTCAATTTGGATTATTGTTCCATAGGAAAGGGTTTATGTATTTATTTGATTTTGGGTTTTTTTTTTATATTATTTCCCAGTCTCCTAGTATGTTTTTGTCTTTAAAGGGTCATAATTTGTTTATTTCCTTTTTCAAATCAGTACCCCAAAAGAATCTTAAATTATGTTTTCGGGAAATTCTGATTTTTTGAGCTAATTATTTTAAATGGATTTTTAAAATATTGTTTGCAGATCCATTTTTTAAATTGAAAAGTACTACAAAATTTTAATTTCCTACCTCCATATATGTTAATTTTTGTTGTTGTTGGTTGGGGTTTCTTCTTGCTTCTTTTTTTTTGGGTTATTTGAGATTGGTTTTTTTTCTTGCCTTTTTAATCCTTCTCTTGTTTTTTTTCTCTGGTTATCATGGTCCATGTATTAGGCTGTCAGGGCTTCTCCGGGATCAAAAATTGAGGGTAAATGTCCAAAGATTAATATTTTTCCTTTCACTCAAAAAATTTCATGTTCACTTAACAGTTTCACTCGGTTCTTCTTTTGAAAGATACATTTCACTACAACTTGGTTTAATTTAGTTTCATCCCATCCCCTTTGCATCATTATTTTTTTTTCCAATTTTTCTAAGTAAAATGTTAATTTGTTGTTTTCCTTTCTAGTGGTCAGTTCAGGAAAATTATCCCATTTTTGGTAAATTTTTATAAAGTGTCCAGACCCCTCTGAGACTAGGTCCCTATACTCCCCGGGAATCCATAAACATATAAACCAAAAACCTTCCTACCTGGGGTTTTGTCACTAACCCCACCCAAATGCTGTATTCTCTTTCAGGGCTCTTTTCCCTAAACCCCCACTCATCGTTTTGGGAGTTTTCCCAATTTGTTTCAAAGGACTGACCCTCCTGAGGGTCACCCCCTATCACCCCCAAATGCACCACAGACTGCACACCCACACACACCCCAACACACACACACACACACAACCATGCAACCCACACAACCACGCAACGCACGCCGCACGCACCACCCCCACGCACCACACACCACCCACCACACACACACACAAACCACACCACACACACAACACACACCTCACCACACTCACAACAACACACACACACAATGCACCATATGCTACACATGCACACATATGCACATATTACCCACCCATGCACACATAAAAAAAATGTACACATGCACAAAATTGCAACAAACTCACACATTACACACCCATGCACACACACCCCCAAACATGCCTCACGCACACATCCACCATGCACACACCACACATGCAACACACGACACTGCCACACCGCACCATCACACCCAATATACACACCCACAAAAATGTGCCAACATCCAAAATTATGCCCACACACTGCACACCTCGACTCATGCACACACCACTCTGCCATATCCCATTTTCCTACTCACACATATGTACACACGCACACATATGCACACACGCACACATATGCACACACAATCCCACACGCCACATATCACACACACCCCCGCATATGCACCCACGTAACATACTCACACATTGCCACACGTACACTATGCACACCACACAAAACCACACACCATTTTCACCCACATGCCACACAGGCCACATTTCACACACATGAAACCCCATATTCCACACAGCCCCAAAATTTCACACAAAGTCCACTATCCACACACGCACACATATGCCCCGGGTACACCACGAGGTAACGCAACCGCCACATGTACACGCAACACCAAAAAACACACATAACAACATATACCCAACCACTATAACACCTCAACCCTAGAACACACCCCACCAGCCTTTGAACACACACAACAAAACACAAACAAACCACCACACCCCCACACAACCACACACACACACACAACAACACCACACACATGCAACACACATGCACACACACAATCACACACACATCGCACACCCATACACACCACCCTGCACACCACACTAATCCACACACATATATGCCAACCACCACACACACATGCACACACACTCACACACCTTTCAACCCAGCCACACACGTGCAACACAATGCCAACAACATGCCAAAAACACATGCACACACGCATTCACACCCACAAAAACCGAACCACACCCACCAAAACACACCACACCACACCCCACACACACAACCCCAAAACCAACAACACACACACCCACCACAACCCCACCACCAACCAAAAACACACACACACAAGCACAAACCACACCAAAACCAAACACACACCACCCACAAGCAAAACACCACACAGAAACAAACCACACCAACAAAAACACACACACACACCAAACACACACAACACACAACACACACCCACACCACACACACCACATAACACCACAATAACCACAAACACAAACCACATGCCACATACCCATGTGC
>NW_023657540.1:0-7500 GCF_015228065.2 Penaeus monodon | reverse complement strand
CACATGTGCACACAACACACACACACAATATTAATTATATAATATTATTATTATATTATATATAACACACACACACACATACACAAAACCCACACACACACACACACACACACACACACACACCACACACAAACACACACATATAGCACACACCATATATGCACACACACATATATCACACACACATATATCACACCACACAAAACGAAACACACACACACACACACACATACACACACCATATCACACCACATATGATCACACACACACAAGCACACACACACACCCCATACACACACACACACACACAAAACACACCACACACACACACACACACACACACACACACACACACCACAAAACCAACACCACACACTACACACACACACTAACACACATGCACCAATCCCACCCCTGTGCACACACACACACAACAATATATATTTATATTTTATATAATATATATATATAATATAATATGCCCACACAGCACACCCCAACACACACACACACACACACACACACACCCCACAACACACACAACACAACCACACCACACACACTAACACATATATATCACCTAATATTCACACACAATATATGCACCACACTAAAATGCATACACACACCGCACACACACCACGCACACACACCGCACACCCCACACACACGCACACACCGCCCCCAACACGCACACATACAGACACACACCACACACACACACACACACACACACACCCCACACATACACACACATGCATACACAAAACAGCACACACATAACACACAATCAAAACACATGCACACATGCACAAACACATGAACACAAACATCCACACATGAACACACACATACACACATGAACACACACATGCTCACAGGAACACACACACACATGAACACACACACACATGCACACATCCACACATGTGCACACACACACACAATATATATATATGCACACACACACAATATATATATATATGCCACACAACAGACACAACACACATAAAACACCAGACACACACTAACACAGACACACAAACCCACACCCCAACACACACGAACAACACACCACACACACCAACACACACCACACACCCCACAACACACACACACACACACACATGCACACATACACACATGTGCACACCCACACACACATGTGCACATGCACACACATGTGCCACCACACAAAACATGCACACACACCCAAACAAACACACACCCCACATGAACACACACACATGCACACATGCACAAACACACATTCACACACATGCACACATGTACATACACACATACACACACATACACACACATGCACACACACACATGAACACACACATGCACACATGAACACGCACACTGAACCACCACATGCATACTAACCACACATGCACACATGAACACACACACATGCATACATGAACACACACACATGCACACATGAACACCACTCACACATGAACACACACACATGCACACAAAACACATGCACACATACCACACACATGCACACATGAACCACACACATGCACACATGAACACACCACATCACACATAAACACACCTTTGCACACATGAACACACACATCAACATGACACACACGAACACACACATCCCACACATGAACACACACACACACATGCACACATGAACACACACATGCAACATGAACACACACATGAACACATGACCAACACAGGCACACATAACACACACACATCACCATAAACACACCATGCACACATGAACACACACATGCACACATGAACACACACATGGACACACACCCCATGCACACATGAACACACACACATGCACACATGAACACACACACAGCACACAGGAACACACACTGCAAACATGAACAACAACACATGCCACTGAACACATGCACACATGACACACACATACAACATGAACACACACATGCACCATGAACATACACACTAACACACAACATGCACACATGAACTACACATGCACACTGAACTACACCATGCACACATGACATGCACACATGAACACACACACACACACACGTGAACACATACGCACACACATACACACACGCACACATGAACTGCACACATGACCACACACCCCAACACACACACGTAAACACATACGCACACACATACACAAAACTTAATAGTGAAGCAAAATATGTATTCCGACATTTCCAGAGAAAAAATTAGTTTAGTTTAGGTCACTTGAAAGAGATAGACCACTAAGTATTTATTATATTATTTGTATTGTCATTATAGTTATTTATTTTTTCCCACTTCAGGCTTAGAGGAGAAAAGTTGTATGTTGGCAAAGGCTATGAAAAAGGCAGTTGGCAAGTGAGTATTTCTGTTATTAATTTTATGTAAAACTGGTTTGGTTACCTATCAGATAGTTGTGGTAATATAAATTGCAAAGTTTAGATTTGTACATTTCATATGCAGTTACATAAGGGTTTTATAATAAGTATTAGATTATAAAAGTAAAGCATAAGAATAGAAAAGGAAAGAGAGTTTTTCCTCATATCCAAATATCTATAATAATATAGTATTGTGTGTGGCATATCCATTTTTCTTACTAGGATGCTTGGTTCTTGCAAGAACCCTGCTAGTTGCTCATGCCGGGCCATCCTAGGACTGTCTGTGTTTTGTCATTTTACTGTGAAATAAATTTGATAAATTTGATTCAGCTCTACATATTGTTTCTAACCTCTTGATTGTGGATTGTTCTGTAGTAACTTTAGTTTTTTTTTTTTTTTTTTTTTAGCTCTCTTGATTAAGAGATTTTGATTCTAAGTTTTCCAGAACTGTAATTTGGATGCGTTTTTATTTATTGTTATTATTATCATTATTATTATTTTTTTTTTTTGCAAACGTTTCCTTAGATCTGCTAATTAAAATCAAACACCGAGTCACTACAAGCGACCAGGGTGATTGAAGTTTGAGGCAATGGAACATCAATAAATATGCAAAAATATGTAAAAATATGCATAACAACCACAAATCAAAACATCCAGTCAAGTTAATTCATGAACACTAAAACACTTCAGATCGATAAGGCTCTTCTGAGAACATGCTCTGTGCTGTTTAAGACTATTTTTTGGACTTCTTCAAAATTTGATTTCCTGGTAATTGTTCAAGAAACTTATCAGTATCTCTCTTTATAAGGCCAAGTGCTCCAACAACAACAAGCAAAGTTTTGTTTTTTAAATGCCACATCTTTTCCACCTCTATTTCCAGGTCTTTATACTTTGATATCTTCTCGAACACTTTCGTTGAGATGTTTCTTTCTGAAGGGATGCTCATGTCTATAAAAAGAAAGGTATTGTTTATTTTGTCCTTGATGACGATATCTGGACAATTTGTCTGTAATGTACTGCTGAGGTAATGTACTGCTTTGCTAAGCACTCGAGAAACCTGCTGCAAATGTGCATGCTTTTGTTGG
Source organism: Penaeus monodon (assembly GCF_015228065.2). Lineage (NCBI taxonomy): Eukaryota > Metazoa > Arthropoda > Malacostraca > Decapoda > Penaeidae > Penaeus > Penaeus monodon. The sequence goes on along the minus strand of NW_023657540.1, from coordinate 4,043 downwards.
TGTTCCATTGCCTCAAACTTCAATCACCCTAGGTCACTGGTAGTGACCCGGTGTTTGATTTTGATTAGCAGATCCCTTTGTATGCCTTTGTATTTGATGCCATGTTTTCCAGACATATTTAATAAAATTTCTATCCCCGTCTTTTTATAGAATATTGCATCAGTGATGTCTATTCTTAAATTTAATGTAAATTACTGGACATAACAGATATGTGATGATATATAATTTTCTCTTTATTTTCTTTCTTAGCCTCCTCCAGGGTGCCACCGCGACTCTTTAATTCACACTTGCTGCAAAGGGAATCCCCCAAGATGACGAATAGGATTCCCCAAGACTTTGATTACTTTCTTGTTTTAGACTTTGAGGCAACATGTGACCAGGATAAATTAATTCAGCCACAGGTGAAATGTAGTTTATATATATATGTGTGTGTGTGGGTGTGTTTGTGTTTGTATGTGCGTGCATGCATGTATGTTTTGTATGTGTATAATATATACACGTATATGTATGATATAATCATGGAAGCCCATGATCGCCAAGGCCGTGGTGGCCAAATGGTTAGAGCATCGGACTCAAGACCGTCACGACGGCAATCTGAGTTCGAGGGTTCGAGTCACCGGCCGGCGCGTTGTTCCCTTGGGGAAGGAACTTCACCTCGATTGCCTACCTAGCCACTGGGTGGCCAAGCCAGCCCAAAAGTCAAGCCCGGATAAAATAGAGAGAATGATTACCGAAAAAGGTAACACTGGCACTCTCCGTGGAAAGGAACTGGGGACCCTACCACGTACTCACTCCAAGAGCATCACAACATGAAAACTACAATTAAGTATCATGCTGTGACCACAGCGGCTCAGACATGAACCTACCGTTAAAAGAAGAAGAATGTATAATATATATATTCTAGATATATCATCATCATCAACAACGGTATGCTCATGCTTGAGCAGCCGTGGACCTCTCCACCATCCTTACGCTTTTCTTTCCACTTGTACCATCGACAGCCCGCAAATATCTTTGATATTGTCGCTCAGTCTTGTCTTCGGTTTGCCTCTTCCTCTGCTCCAACATCAGAGCATACAGATGAAGAAATGGAGACATACTACGAGGATTTAGAGAAGGCAAGAAAACAATGTAAATCACAGGAGATTATTTTAATCATGGGAGATATGAATGTAAAGGTAGGAAAAGGAAGAGAAGGAAATATTGTTGGACCACATGGTCTTGGAACACGAAGTGTGAGAGGAGAAAGATGGGTTGAATGGTGTCAGGAAAATAACCAAGTGATAATGAATACCTGGTTCCAACACCATCCTAGAAGGTTGTACACATGGGTAAGTCCAGGTGATAGAAGTCGTAATCAAATCGATTACATAACAGTTAATCAAAGGTTTAGGAACGCAGTTCAACAGGTAAAAGGGTACCCCGGAGCAGATTGTGCCAGTGATCATGTCCTGCTAGTTTGCCATCTGCAGGTTAAGCTCAGGAAACTAAAGAAACCGAAAGTAACACCAAAACTGGAGGTTGGGGAACTCAAACATAATCCAAAAATGAAAGAACAGTTTACAATAGAAGTTAAAAATCACTATAGTGCATTGGAAAGCGTAAATGAAACACCAGATGCTTGGGTTATTTTTCGAGACGCCATTGTTGAGGTAGCGGAGAGTGTTCTGCCAAAGAAGAAAACAAAGGCGAAACAAAAATGGATGACAGCTGAGATACTTGACATGATGGATAAAAGAAGGGCTACAAAAATGGATGACAGCTGAGATACTTGACATGATGGATAAAAGAAGGGCTACAAAGCAAGAAAATATAGAAAAATACAAACAACTGGATGAAAGCATTAAAAAGAAATGCAATAAGGAAAAAGAAACATGGCTCAACAGCAAATGTGAGCAAGTTGAGAGCTTAAAGAATAAAGATGTGAGGAATATGCATCGGGAAATCAAGGAAATAGTGGGACGGAAAATGTGTGTTTCAAGGGGATGCATAAGAGCAAAAGATGGAAATATACTCCTGGAGAAAGAAGACATCATGAGCAGGTGGACAGAGTACATCAGTGAACTGTTTGAAGATGGAAGAGGTGGAAGGCCTGTTATCAGGAAAGAAGTAGATGGACCAAGCATAATGCAGGAAGAAGTACAGTATGCACTTCATAGAATGAAAAATGGTAAGGCTACAGGACCGGACAACATAGCAATAGAGTTGGTAAAAGAACTAGAGGGGTTTGGAGTTCAAAAAGTAACTGAAATTGCAAACAACATCTACAACACAGGTCTCATTCCAACTGACCTCAACAAGTCTGTATTCATAGCGCTTCCCAAGAAACCTGGAGCAATTGAATGTAAACTCCACAGGACAATAAGTTTAATGAACCACATTACAAAATTGATCCTGAACGTTTTGCTCAAGAGAATGAAGACCAAAATAAGGGAAGAAATATCACAAGAACAGAATGCATACATGAAAGGAAAAGGGACTCGGAATGCAATATTTATATTGAGAATGTTGGGAGAAAGAGCGATAGAAGTTTAGAAAGTCAATGAAGCATAGGTATAAACCTATGCTTCATTGACTATAGCAAAGCATTTGATAAAGTAAAACATGAAATGTTTAGAATGTTGGAAGCATTAGATATTGATGGAAATGACTTACAACTGATTAGAAACTTATATTGGGAACAGAGTGCTGCCATCAGAATAGACGGAGAAATAAGTGAGTGGACATCAGTCAAGAGAGGTGTAAGACAAGGGTGTGTATTATCACCAACTCTGTTTAACTTATACAGTGAAATTATTTTAAAGGAGATTAAGAACATGCCAGGTGTGAAAGTTGGAGGTATCAATATTAACAACTTGAGATATGCAGATGACACTGTACTAATAGCAGAAACAGAAACAGATCTTCAAAATATATTGAAAAGGGTTGTAACGGAAAGTGAGAAGAGGGGTCTTCAGATAAACATCCAGAAGACGGAATGTATGGTGATATCAAAGAAGAATATAACGCCAAAATGCTCTTTGAATATCAAAGGTGAAGAAATAAAGAATGTTGAGAAATTCACATACTTGGGTAGTTTGATAACATCAGATGGAAGAAGTGTAACTGAAATAAAGAAAAGAATTGGTATGGCAAAAGAAGTCTTCAACAAGATGAGTGCTGTCTTTAAGAACAGACAGTTGAAGATAAAAACCAAAGTTAGAGTGTTAGAATGCTATGTGTGGTCAGTTTTGCTTTATGGGTGTGATGCTTGGACAGTCAATGAAAATATGAAAGAAAGATTAAAATCAGTAGAAATGTGGTTCCTCAGAAGAATGCTCAGGATTTCATGGACAGAAAGAGTTACTAATGAAGAAGTTTTAAGAAGAGCAGGAGTTAAAAGAACCTTGATGAAAGTTATCAGGAAAAGACAGATGCAATTTTTAGGACACATAATGAGATGTAAAGGATTGGAAAACTTAGTGTTAACAGGAAAGATAGAAGGGAAGAGAAGCAGGGGTAGACAAAGGCAAAAGTTCATCACCAGCTCAATATGGGCAGAAGTGACTTAGAACTGATTAAGTTGTCAACAGACAGAACAGGATGGAAAACCATGATCAACAACGCCCTGAAAGGACAAGGCGCTTGAAGAAGAAGAAGTACCAGGTAGACCCTCCAACAGTTAGCTTGGATGCAAGTGGTATCACAGTACCTGTGCTGGACCCATGGCATGGGGCTTGCATGCAGTCTTGACTGCCATCTGGCAGGCTGGTACCATTCCCCCTAACCTATTGAGAGGTGTGTTCATCCCTCTCAGAAAGGGGAAAGGGGATCATTGGGACTGTAGCAACTACTATGGCATTACAGTATACCAAGCAACGTTTTCACCTACATCCTTCTGAAATGGATCCACAACCACCTACTAAGGCACCAGAGACTGGAGCAGTCTGGATTCACTCCTGACAAGTCCACAATAGACCAATACTAGTGCTTCAAGTAATTGTGGAACTTCATAAGATCGGCCGTGGGTTCCTTGCATCCTAGATCACCTTAAGAAGGCCCTT
>NW_023657539.1:12500-22500 GCF_015228065.2 Penaeus monodon | reverse complement strand
TACCCGAATCATTAATCATAGTTAATGATATTTAAGCATCGGTCACACCAGAACTATACCTTTACGAGTCGTGTCATAAAGGTGAGATGCGGGCGCATCATGAGGGCGAGAAAATTAGGCATAAGTAAAGTGATATATCATAACATCGGAAATGCTTAATGACCTAATGAATATCTACCAGGGTGTCCCTTGTCCCTCCATTCCTCTCCAATACATGCGACTGACATGAACGCCTCACCTTACGCATCACAACATGTTTAATGACCATCATGATGTAGCTAATAAGTTATGGAGCTGTCTGGAAGATAATTCTTTTATCTCGATGGCGTATCCTCATCCTTAACTGACGTAGGTCTGTACACCGTGTGTTACGAACTGAACCCGTTTCCAATTTTCTGTGATATCTCCAAGGTGGCGGAATGGATTTATTATTGTATGTAGGTGGGGTTCTCCATTGAATATCTTCTTTTGTTCCTTGGCTTATTGTCCTACTCACTTTCACTCACCAAACACTAAACAGGGGCTTTAAATACCATAGCGGCATATTTCCATGCTGTAACTATTGATATTGTTGGCCAGAACGGGAGGTAGGACGGTGGGAAGCGGTGGGGTCCTCGATTCTTTTAACATGTTAATAGCTAGCGCGTTCATTTTCATCCCAGAGCATCTTCATAATAAAATATGTTTATTAGAAAGTGATCATGAAATTCTTGTAGCTTTATTATGACTCAATCTTACACAAACCCACGATCTAAAGGCGATACTCACAAATAACAGACTTAAATTTTCTCTGTAAATGTAAATGTGATTACCTACTATTACCGTATGTTTGCAGCACCTTTTCATAGCTTATAAACTACAAGTTTAATATAGCTTACTAGTTGAAAAGTCGTCTGATTTTATTCTATTTAAGACGCATTATAGGGTTTTTAAGGTATCTTACACCAGGGTCAAGACGGGGTTTCCTCCCTCGTATTTATATCTCCTGAAACACTGCTAAACACCCACCCTTTTCTTGCTCAGAGGTAATGATGAAAATAATCGCAAAAGGATTATATATCAGTATACTTTATATTTTTTTACAAATGGTATAAAAATATAACAAAGGTGCAGACCTAATAAGAATAATTCAAAAGAAGTTACATATTAATTATGCAGCAGAACGACTTATAAGCTGCTTCGACCATACTCTCAGCATATTTTAAACGTGTTATACTAAGCTGTTCGGTCACAGCCCGAAGACATCTTCATAATAAATATAAGTTTCTGTGAAAAGGATCATGAAATTCTTGTTGTAGCTTTATTATACTCTCAAGCTTACACAAACATACGCCCTACGAGTCGATAACACAAATAACAGGCCCATTAAATTTTTTCTGTGTAAATGTAAATGGGCGATAACCAATAATGGTTTTTCATACAACCGTTCATGTTTCATACTTATAAAACTAAAGAGTTTTCAAGTATCTACTACCAGGGTCAAAGAGCGGGTTTTCCCCCTCGTATTTACGCCAGAACACCTAATTATCTACCAACTAACGTCAGCTACTTGCCCAACTGTATAATCTATTGTTTGAACTTGTAACCGACTTGATAAATTTGACCAGGTCGTTACAGACAAGACAAGTGATCACCCCTTCATAACCAATAACAAAAATAACCGCACAAGGAAAGAACCCAACTGCCGGACGGATAGAACTCAGGCCCAGGTAATAGACCCAAACAAAACCCACACATTCAAGGTGTTGACCCGAGAAATAGGTAATCCTTTCCTTCCCATTCCTACGCGCCCTTCTGTCCAACATATCTCCATACCTCCATTACAAACCAATAATAGTAAGACAAAGAAGGCAACAAACAAATCACGCATCACAAGTCGCTAGCTTAAGGAATAATACAGCTCTGCAGCAATCGAAGTGTTTTTACAGGTGATGTTGATCACACCTATAGCTAATGAGCGTGACACTATCCAATATGATAGCGCGCCGATGTCAGTTGTCGCTGATGACCCCAGAACCTCCATCATCACTCCCAACTCCCCCCTCCCCACCCATATGGCCTTTGGCACGTCAATATCTTTTTATTATAGACTCGCAAGCTTACACAAACACACGCCTAAGAGGGGATAACACAAATAACAGGCTGAAAGTTTCGGTGTAAATGTAAATGCGATAACCAATATTTCATACTTTGAACCTTTCATCACTTATAAAACTAACGACGGTTAATTACCTAATAGACTGAAAAGACGCTGGTCTGTTCTTTTATTGAAGAGCCTGAATAGATTGTTTTCAAGGTATCTACACGCATGTCACGACGGGTTTCCCTCTTCTGTCAGGTTGTTGAGTTCTATGAATTCATGGTCGATACTGCCTGGTGAACCCACGGGCACACTCCTCCTCACTTAGTCTGTCTCGAGGTGATAACACCTTAGTGAAGTGGCCACTGAGGGACGAGGAGTTTTTGAAGTGGACCCCAGGGTAGGGCCTACAACCGCCTATGTCGGTGCCGACAGAACTCGACACTCGCGGTAAACCCTCAGTTCGGGGATCCTCCTCAGCGTGCTAACAAGAATGTGGTCAATCTCCTTAGGCCACTGTACCCATATCCGCTGTACCAAGTCACAGCGATGCGGATTGGAGCACTACGTAACCAGAGCAGAGAACCTCATTTTCTGGACCTAGGCAAAGTCCGCGGAGAAGGCTGACTATTTTCGCTGCTGGGAGTCGCTCCCGAGCCATGGGGGCGCGACAGACATCTCAGTAACTCGCATTGAATCTCCGTCTCACCAGAACAATGCACATATCTCGCGGGGCAATCGTCTGCCAACAGATGGGCAAGTTTGGCGTAGAGGCCTCTTTACACATCAATTTTATATACATCATTAGGAGTGTATCCAGCAATAAGCGGACATGAAGCAAAAGCATGCTTCAGTCTCAATGCCATAATACGCTCATCACCGGTGTCACCTCAACTACGGCGAAGGGAGAGCTGAATTTGACTGGATATGGCTATCGCTACACCCTGGAGGTGGTAACCATGGCGTGCGGCCCACCAGTAGTTAGGTTTAACCACCCACCTGATCGTGGCCACTAACCAGCTCTTCTCGACCATCTGAGAGGGCAGGCCACTCACTCCTAGTGCGGCTTCAATTATTCCGCGCGATAGCAGAGGTAACCGCTCATCCTCGCCAGGTCAAGGACCGGAATGTTCCAAGTGCCTACCCGTAAAGCACCAAACCGAGAAACACCCCTGAGATATAAGCCTCGGGTGGTCACTCCGTGTGTATGCGCACTTTGTCATCTATACATATATATATATATATATATATATATATATCTATATATATATATATATATTTTGGTTGTGTGTGTGTGTTTGTGTGTGTTTGTGTGTGTGTGTGTGTGTTATGTGTGTGTTTGTGTATATATATAGTGGGATCTATATTCATCTATATTTATATAGATTGATCTATTATATATATATATCTACTACTATTATAATATATATATGTATGTATGTGTGTGTTTGTGTGTATGTGTGTGTATATATATATATACTAGTATATAATCATTATATAATAATAGATATTATAGATATATTATCTATATATATATGTATAGATATCTATATATATATATATATCTTTATATCAGTATATACATATACGTAGTCTAATATATATATATTTAATCTATCTCTACTACTATATATACTATCATCTAATCCTATCTATGTTATATATATGTATATATATTGTATTTTTTCTCTGTGTGTGTGTGTATTGTGAATGTGTGTATATATATATCTAATATATATATATACTATATATATCTATATATATATATATATATAATATATATACTATATATATATTATAATAATAATATATAGATACATCATGTATTTTTTCTGTGTGTGTGTGTGTTTGTGTATGTATACTATAAATATCTCTCTCTATATATATATTTATCCTTTATATATTATATATATATATATCTATACATATAAATATATATACCTATCTATCTTCTATCTCTACTAGTAATCTCTATATCTCTAACATGTATACTATGTGGTGTGTGTGTTGTGTGTGTGTGTGTGTCTGTGTGGCTTATGGTGGTGTCGTCTGCGTGATGTGTGTGTGTGTGTGATATATATTGTGTGTGTTTGTGTGTGTCTAGTGTGTGTTTTAGGAGTGTGTGTGTGTGATAGAGTGTTGAGTGTGACCCGGAAGCACCCCTGAGATTAAGCCTCTGGGTGGTCACTTCGGTGTGCACTCCACCTTGATATATATATATATATATATATATATATTATAAATATATAATATATATTAATATATAATATATATAGATAAGATATATATAATATGATAGTTATATAGTGTGGTGTGTGTGTGTGTGTGTGTGTGTGTGTGTGTGGGCGTGTGTGTATGTAATTGTGTGTATGTGTGTGTATATATAATGATATATCTATTCATATATATCTTTAATATTATATATCTATATGATATATATATCATACTATATATATATGATATGTATTGTGTGTGTTTGTGTGTATGTGTGTATAAAAATCTATATACATAATATCTACTAATATCTATATAGATATATATATATCTAGTATTACATATATATCTATATATCTATATTACTTTATATATATAGTATAATATATATATATGAATATATATAGTATAAATATATATTATATGATATATATTATACCCATATATAGTACGTATATATATATTGTATTTTTTCTGTGTGTGTGTGTTTGTGAATATATATATATATAATATAATATATATATATCTACTAGGTACTATAGTATATACTATATATATCTCTCTATATATATATATATATATATCTACAATCTATATATCTCCTCTCTCTCTATCATATCTCTCCTCTGTATTTTTCTCTGTGTGTGTGTGTTTGTGTGTGTCTCTGTATATATATAGTATATATATATATATATATATATATATCTCTATATACTATATATATATCTCTATCTATTCTATAGTTAATACATATAAATATATATATATATATATATATATATATATATATTATAGTATATATATATATATATATATAGTATCATCTACTAGATATATATAAGCTGCCTATCCCTATCTAATCTCCTATCTATCTCTCTCTCTCTCTAATCTCATATATATATATATATATATATATAGCTCAACATGGTGTCATTACATCTATAGTATTCACTCATATCTATATCATATACAAATAGTATATCTTTTTACGTATATAGATAATACCTACAAATATCCACCACACACACACATAAACAATACATCCCACACACAGCACCACATCACATCACAACACACAGCCCACACACACACATATATATATACATATATATATATATATATATATAAAATTTATTAGATATATCTATATATGAATAGAAATACCATAGCACACACATCACGCACACAACCCACCCACACACACACACACATCACACACACACACACACCACAATATTATATTGTATATATATATCATATATAATACAATATACATATATATATACATATATATATAGATATATATATATATATATATATATATAAAATATATCGAGAGAGAGAGAGAGAGAGAGAAGAGAGAGGATATCCTCAGAGAGAGAGAGAGAGAAGAGAGAGATATCAGCCGACATATTATATATATATTATAGTATATATATATATATATATATATATATCATATATATTATATATAAAATATATAATATATATTGTATATATATTCTGGGTACCTAATCTATATATATTCTCTATATATATACGTATATAGAAGAGAGAGAGAGAGAGAGAGGGAAAGCAGAGCGGAGAGAGAGACGCAGAGAGAGCGAGAGAGATACAAATACGAACGCGTAGGAGGGAGAGAGAGCGTGAGAGACGAGAGAAGGACATACTACCGTAAAACACACACTCATGTGTGTCAGTGGTGTTGTAGTGTGTAATATGTATGATGTATATATATATATATATATATATTATATATATAATGATATATATGTATATATAATGTATATATATCCATATATATGGTCTATATATAATATATATATACATACACACACACATACACACACACACACACACACACACATGACATAGAGAGAGAAGATAAAGAGAAATAAGATAGAGAAGAGAGAGAGATGAGACGAGAGAGAGCGAGAATAGACATATATAGTAAACACCCTCATGTGTGTCATTGTGTGTGTTTATGTGTATATATGTATGTATGTATGTATATAGTATTATATGTATGATATATTGCATACATATATTTCTATAATGTAAATACTACACACACACACCTACACACCCACCACAACACAACACACACACACACACACACACACACACACACACACAACACACACACACATACACAGTTACCACCACACACTCAGAAATAACAACACAAACTCCTACACACACACACACACACATCAAACACACACACGCACCACAAACACACACACACAACGACATATATTAGTATCTATATATAATAATATACTATCTATATATATATATATATATATAGTAAGTTATAAATCATATATATATATATATATATATATTCTTATTATATGACATATTCATATATATGTATATATATATAAATATTATATTATACAGATACTCATGTATATATATATATAGTATATTATATATATATATTATAATATATGATATATATATATAATAATATAATGTGTGTTGTGTGTGGTGTGTGTGTGTGTTGTGATGTGTGAACACATAAACGCCGACACATAAGAGAACACAGAAACAGCGCACACCACATACACACACGACCACATACCTTATATATATATAATAGTATATATATATATATAGTTATATATATATCTATATTTATATTTATATATATATATCGTATAGGTATATATAGTGTGGGTGCTTCATGGCAGTGCATGGATATGATGTTGAAGGCGATGTGTGGTAAAGCCTAGATATGTTATGGCTTGCATGCGGGCTCTCAAGCTTTCAGCTTCCAGCTTCCACGCTTCTCACCTCCTGCGTCTAGCCCAGTGGCAAAAAGGGAGCAGCTTTCTGCATAAGTCTCCCCCTTCCAGGTCACCCGCCTCTCCATCATTAAGAATTTCTTCAAGTGCCGTCCTGCGTGCAACCCAAGCCCATGGGTAACTGGGTACCTTAGGCGGTCCCAGGCTAAATCTGTGGGGGATCTCAGGATGCAGCAGGAGTCCCCAGAGGTACTGAGTTTATGGCCCACACCGCGTGTGGACACGCTCTGGCTTCGTACCAACTGCCTGGCCCCCTAGCCGACCCTGGGGTAATTGGGGCGGCTCGTGGGAGGTGGGTCCTTGCCAGTCCGTCCTCCCCTCCCCCCAGATATGACCCTCTGGGTCAACGTCTCACGTAAATGGAAATGCTGGGGGGAGTGGGTTTGTGCCCTCCCTACCCACAAGTAAGGGCGGGCTGTGGGTCCCTGCCTGGGAGGGCAAATGTCGGGTGCAGGATTGGAATGAGAGTTACTACTCGTCCCGCCTAGCGCCCGCGCAGGTGCCACCCACCATGAGGCTTGTGGGGAAAAGCCCCTTTAAACCCCACAGGTGGTATAGGCATTCCCGGACAGTCCTGGCTGCGACCACCCCCTTTATTTGGGGCTGTGTTGGCGGGGAGCGGCAGAGGTGGCTTGCACCCGGAGTTAAACCAACTGCGAGGCTTAACCCTCGAGGCTGCTTTCCGGAGTAGGCGTCTTGGAACATCCGGGGACTCCTTGCGGGTGGGCTGCCCTCGTCAGAGGTGAGAAGACCTGGTAGCGGCACGATCAGTGTGGGTGGTTACACCTACTACTGGTCGGGCCGCAGCGATGGTCACCACCTCCACGGTGTAGCCATAGCCATCTCCAGTCGACTTCAGCCTGCGGTAGTCGAGGTGACACCGGTTGATGAGCGTATCATGGCATTGAGACTGAAGCATGCTTTTGGCTTCTTGTCTCTTATTGCTGTATATGCTCCTACCGATGTACATAAAACCGATGTGAAAGAGGCGTTCTACGCCAAACTCGCATCTGTGGCAGACGATTGCCCCGGTGAGACATTCGCATTGTTCTGGGCGACTTCAATGCAGTATCCAGCTGTGACCGAGCTGGCTACGAGATGTCTGTCGGCCCCCATGGCTCGGGAGCTGATCCCAGCAGCGAGAATAGCCTCCTTCTCCGGGACTTTGCTAGGTCCCAGAAAATGAGGATCTCTGGCTCCTGGTACCAGCGCTCCAACTCGCATGCTGGGACTTGGTATAGCGATACGGGTAATGTGGCCAAGGAGATCAACCACATTCTTGTCAGCACGCGATGGAGGATCCTCCAGAACTGCAGGGTTTACCGGAGTGCTGAGTTCTGTGGCACCGACCATAGGCTGGTTGTGGCTACCCTGCGGGTCCACTTCAAAACTCCCCGTCCCTCCAGTGACCACCCTAAGGTGTTTCACTTGGACAGACTAAGGGAAGAGGAGTGTGCCCGTGGGTTCGCCAAGGCAGTCTCTGACAGATTCTCAGAAACCAGCAACCTGACGGATCCAGTTGCTCTGTGGGAGTCCTTCAAGCGCGTAACACTCGAAGCAGCTCAGGAGTCCATTGGCGTACGCCCAAGGACAAGGCAGAATACCATCTCCCTGGAGACATTAGAGGCCACTGAAGCGTGTCGCAAGGCTCGGCTGAATGGAAATCAAGTCTTGCGTCGTTCCATGGTGCGTAGGGCTCGGACACTGCTGAGAAGGGACAAGGAACAGTTCATCAGGAATCTTGCTGAGGAGGTCGAAGGCCATTTCTTGGTAAATGACCTTCGCCCTGCCTACCAAGCCTGAGAAAACTGAACCCTAAGCCCTCCTCACAGATGACTGCAGTCCGATCAGCGGATGGACGGATCATCTCAGATCATGTTGGGGTTCGTGAACGTTGGGCTGAGTATTTTGAACAGTTGTACCAGGTGGACCCTCCAACAGTTAGCTTGGATGCAAGCGATGTCTCAGTGCCTGTGCCGGACCCACCCATCAGCGAGGAACCTCCTACCCTAACAGAGGTTAGGCTGGCGATTTCCAAGCTGAAGAGCGGGAAAGCTGCAGGCATATGTGATATCCCTGCTGAATTGCTAAAGGCTGGGGGTGAACCTATGGCTCGGGGCCTGCATGCAGTCCTGACTGCCATTTGGCAGTCTGGTACCATTCCCCTGACCTGCTGAGGGGCGTGGTCATCCCTCTCTGGAAGGGGAAAGGGGATCGATGGGACTGTAGCAACTACCGTGGCATTACACTGCTCAGCATACCAGGCAAGGTTCTCGCTCACATCTTCTGAAACGGATCCGCAACCACCTACTGAGGCATCAGAGACCGGAGCAGTCTGGATTCACTTCTGGCAAGTCCACAATAGACCGAATACTAGTGCTTCGAGTAATTGTGGAACACCGTCGTGAGTTGGTCGTTGGTTGCTTGCAGCCTACATCGACCTGAAGAAGGCGTTTGACTCAGTGCATCGGGAATCGCTATGGGAGATCCTGAGGCTCAGGGGAATTCCAACACAGATTATTGGCCTGATAGCAAGCCTCCATACTGGTACCGAAAGTGCTGTAAAGTGTGGTGGGGTATATCGAACTTCTTCCTGTTAATTCAGGGTGAGGCAAGGCTGTGTCCTTGCACCCACACTTTTCAACACTTGTATGGACTGGATAATGGGCAGAGCTACTAGCCAAAGTCAGTGCGGAGCAACACTAGGCAATATTAAGGTCTCTGACCTTGACTTTGCCGACGATGTTGCCATCCTATCTGAGTCCTTGGAGTCACTTGTGGCGGCTCTTGTCATTTAGCAATGAGGCAAAGCCCCTAGGCCTAGAGGTATCCTGGACCAAGACCAAGATTCAGGACTTTGGGGGCCTGTTAGGGGAACCCGTTCAGTCGATCC
>NW_023657539.1:0-2500 GCF_015228065.2 Penaeus monodon | reverse complement strand
TTTCTGAGAATCTGTCAGAGACTGCCTTGGCGAACCCACGGGCACACTCCTCTTCCCTTAGTCTGTCCAAGTGAAACACCTTAGGGTGGTCACTGGAGGGACGGGGAGTTTTGAAGTGGACCCGCAGGGTAGCCACAACCAGCCTATGGTCGGTGCCACAGAACTCAGCACTCCGGTAAACCCTGCAGTTCTGGAGGATCCTCCATCGCGTGCTGACAAGAATGTGGTTGATCTCCTTGGCCACATTACCCGTATCGCTATACCAAGTCCAGCCATGCGAGTTGGAGCGCTGGTACCAGGAGCCAGAGATCCTCATTTTCTGGGACCTAGCAAAGTCCCGGAGAAGGAGGCTATTCTCGCTGCTGGGATCAGCTCCCGAGCCATGGGGGCCGACAGACATCTCGTAGCCAGCTCGGTCACAGCTGGATACTGCATTGAAGTCGCCCAGAACAATGCGAATGTCTCACCGGGGGCAATCGTCTGCCACAGATGCGAGTTTGGCGTAGAACGCCTCTTTCACATCGGTTTTATGTACATCGGTAGGAGCATATACAGCAATAAGAGACAAGAAGCCAAAAGCATGCTTCAGTCTCAATGCCATGATACGCTCATCAACCGGTGTCACCTCGACTACCGCAGGCTGAAGTCGACTGGAGATGGCTATGGCTACACCGTGGAGGTGGTGACCATCGCTGCGGCCCGACCAGTAGTAGGTGTAACCACCCACACTGATCGTGCCGCTACCAGGTCTTCTCACCTCTGAGAGGGCAGCCACCGCAAGGACCGGATGTTCCAAGCGCCTACCCGGAAAGCACGCCTGAGGTTAAGCCTCGGTTGGTCACTCCGGGTGCACGCCACCTCTGCCGCCCCCGCCAACACAGCCCCAAATAAAGGGGGTCGGCAGGCTGTGGGACTGCCTATCCACCTGTGGGGTTCCCGAGGGCTTTCCCCCACAAGCCTCATGGTGGGTTGGCACCTGCCGGGGCGCAGGCGGGACGAGTAACTCTCATTCCAATCCTGCACCCCGACATTTGCCCTCCCAGCGGGACCCACAGCCCGCCTTACTTGCTGGGTGGGAGGGACAACACCCCTCCCCCCAGCATTTCCATTTACGTGAGACGTTGCCAGAGGGTCATTCTGGGGGGAGGAGGACTGGCAAGGCCCACCTCCCCGAGCCGCCCCATTACCCCAGGGTGGCTAGGGGGCAGGAGTTGGTACGAAGCCAGAGCGTGTCCACACGCCGGTGGGCCATAACTCCGTACCTCTGGGGCCTCCTGCTGCTCCGAGATCCCCCACAGATTTAGCCTGGGACCGCAAGGTACCCAGTTACCCATGGGTGGCCACGAGGAGGCACTGCAGAATTCTTAATGATGGAGAGGCTGTGACCTGGCAGGGGAGACTTATGCAGAAGCTGCTCCCTTTTTCGCACTGGGCTAGCCAGGGGTGGAAGCTGCAAGCGAGAAGGCATGCAAGCACTTAACACTATCTAGGCTACCACACCATCGCTTCACATCACCATGCACGTGAAGCACCCACCCATATATACATATACGTATATATATATATAAATATAAATATATATATATATATATATATATTATATATATATATATATATATATATGTATGTGTGTGTGTGTGTATGTGTGTGCGTGTTTCTGTGTGTCTCTATGTGTGTGTGTATGTGTTCACACACACACACACACACACACACACACACACACATATATATATATATATATATATATATATATATATATATATATATATATATATATAAAATATACATTATATATATATATATATATATTTATATATATATATATATATATATATATATATATATATATATATATATATATATATATATATATGTGTGTGTGTGTGTGTTTGTGTGCGTGTGTGTGTTTGTGTGTGTGTGTGTGTTTGTGTGTTTGTGTGTATTTCTGTGTGTGTGTGTGTACCTGTGTATGTGTGTGTGTGTGTGTGTGTGTGTGTGTGTGTGTGTGTGTGTGTGTGTGTGTGTGTGTGTGTATGTGTGTGTGTGTGTATTTACATATAGAAATATATATGCATATATATACATATATATACATATATATACATACATACATATATACACATAAACACACACACTGACACACATGAGTGTGTGTTTACATATATGTCCTTCTCTTCTCTCTCTCTCTCTCTCTCTCTCTCTATCTTTATTTCTTTATCTCTCTCTCTCTATGTATGTGTGTGTGTGTGTGTGTGTGTGTGTATGTGTGTGTGTATGTATATATATATTTATATATAGAAATATATATGTATATATATACATATATATACATATATATATATATATATATATATATATATATATATATATATACATATACATATATACACACATACACACCACTGACACACATGAGTGTGTGTTTACATGTATGTCCTTCTCTCTCTCTCACGCTCTCTCTCCCTCCCTCTCTTTCTCTCTTTGTTCTCTCTCTCTCTCT
>NW_023657538.1:5000-27359 GCF_015228065.2 Penaeus monodon | reverse complement strand
TGGCGTTTTAACTATAGTATTTGTATGTCAAGAAAATTGTATGTAGTAAATTTTGTATTTCCAGAAGGTAGTAAGTTTTGAAAATTTAGACATGTGAATGCCTGCCATTAGATTTTTGGAAACTACATGAATGTCTCCACTATTACATTTTATTTGATTGTGAACTTATGTGACAGTTGTTTTTCATTTTTGTTCAAGCAGTACATAAAATGTGAAAGCTTAGAAAACAAAGCTTTTTTTTTTTTTACACAGTTTGTATTTTTTTTTTTTTTTTTTTTTTTTTTTTCAAAAAAATTTCTCATATTTTTTCCTTAACTATTTCTTATGTCTTGAGTTGTTGACACTGACTAAATAAAAAAAAGGGATAGAAGGTGCTAATTTGCCTGTTTGTAATTTTTGGCTCCATCTAGAAAAAAAAGGTTATCATAATTGTTTCTTTCTAGGGAAAGGTATAGATTAACAATGCAATTCATTGTTTTAAAACATTTAACATTTATACATTTATTCAAAACTAGAATGAATGATACTAGGAAATGTTTAAAATTTGATAATGATAAAAAAGTCATCAGTATTAAAAAAATTAGTTAGACAATTTAAAAAATTAGATTTAGAAAATATATTGATATTAACTTAAGAGGACAACAGCAGCAGATATGTTTTACAGACCTGTAATAAAATCTTTAAAAAGCAAAAACCTTAATTTACATTTTACTCTTATATTTATGAAAGTTGAATATGTACAGGGTATAAGCTTAGGTTAAAATTTACATAATGATGTATGCTGTTTTTTCATTTGGCAACACCCAAAGGACAGGATTTCATCAACAATAAATGTACCACCTCCAGTCACCAATGACTGTTTTTATCTTAATGTTTGAAAGGAAAAAAGAGATTCAACTGATTGAAAAAAAAGAATCAGTTACCCAGACATCTTAATCCACTAATTTTACATGTTACAGTTATAATTATTTTTAATCATGGACTTAAATTCTACATCTAGAAACAATACAGTAATGAAATTTAAGATCGCACTGAGGTGACCATATTGAAAGAGGAAAAGCTATATTTTTCACATATATTAAGAATAAAATAGGAATGGACAAAAAAGTATTGTAAACTATGAATAAATTCTTCAGAAATCATTTATATGTATACCATTGCTGTAGGTCACGGGTTATGTGCTGACCTCTAAATTCAGAGATCAAGGCATTTTTGTCCCTGAACTGAACTGATATTAGGGAAAGTTCAGGGAGTGGAAAATCAGGTGAAATACATTGAAAACAGAAATCAATGTATTGTTTTCATATCTACATGTTCCTGTTTACCAAAGAAAATTTAAGGAAGCCAGTGTGCAAAACAGGTTTTCATGTTATTGGTATACAGCATTAGTAAGGCTAGACCCCCTTTTGTACTGAGGTAAGATAGTGGGATGTCTTACTGTACTTACTCAGGTTATAAATATGTTTTGGTGAAGTTGGATGAACTAAAGGGGGGAGGAGGAGGATTCCTTAGTATAAGGATGGGGGAAGAGAAGCTGAGGGTAGCTAGCTACCTAAAAAATGAAAACAAGTTAAGTAATAAAAAGGGGGCGAGACCCCTTGCATGGTGTTTTCTTTGGTTTCCATCGCTGGTTGGAAGGCGCGATTTATGTTGAGAAGAGAATTTAGAAATGGAGCCAGTTTGGGTTTTGGCAGGAGACCCTTTTTTGCACTGCTAGGGATTATCATAGCAGGTGTAGCCCCGCTATGATAGCCTGTTGCAGGTGAGACCTCGCCTGCTTCACTTAAAGTCCTGGGAGCTGAGAGCGAGGTTCAGTGGGTCCTTCTTTGATTTTTAGCCGAGAAGAATTGTTTGGGTTTTAAAACAAATATTACTATAGAACGAAGAAAAATAAACTTTTTTTTTGCCTGCTAGGGATTATCAGGCAGATTTCGTCCAGCTATAATAGCCTGTTGCATGTGAGACCCTCGCCTGCCTCCCTTCCAGTTCCTGGGAGCTGAGAGCGAGGTTCGTGGGTCACTCTTTTGGAACAATTATAGCACAGCAATGGAACAGGTTAAAATATGCCTACTAGGGATTATCATAGCAGGTATAGTCCTGCTATGATAACTGTTGCAGGTGAGACCCTTGTTTTGCCTCCATTCCAGCTCCTAGGAGCTGAGAGCGAGGTTCAGGGTTCACTCTTTGTTTGTTTAAGCTAGTAACAAAGGAACATAACAGGAAAACATGATGCGAGAATATTGTTCATGAACAGTTTTTGAAATGTAAGTACATGTATGATGGGGAGGTGGGGTGGATGAGCGAGTGACAAGACTGTGGTTGGTGAGCGTGAGGTTGGGGTGTGTGTTGTGTTTGTAATTGATGGTTTAACATGTAAGGGGGTATGCTATATGAAGATTTGTGGCGTATGAAGTGAGTAATCGGGTGAAGGTAAGGTATGTAATGTAAAGTGAATTATCTGTGTAAAAGGGGGGGAGCTCCAGCTCAGCGAGCACACATGATAGATGGTGCCTCCTCCCCAGACAGAATGAATCATAATTACGTGAGTGTAACGATGTGGGTGTGAGTGTAGTGTTATATGGTGATGTCTCGTGATTGTGTAGGGGCATGATGGTTACCTTTTGCGCATGCATGAGCGGCGCTGGTGACTAGTGTGAAGGCAAAAGAAAACCCTGTGCACAGGATGACTCTGTCACGCCTGCTGCCAAGAGGGAAAATACAGAAAACCATCCCAAAACAAAATGTCTGCCCATCAGATTGTCCAACAGATGGACTCTCGTGCTGGCCTCTCCAGCACCTAAGCCAGGAGGTCTCTGAGTTCCCCTCACACGACCTCCCTGGTTTGAGATGGGAGCACAAGCTAAACCAGCCGAATCAGCTGTGCCCCCTCGAGCAAGCCCTAGAGCCGAAAGGGCCGGGCCAAAAACGTCCCAAAGGGCCGGGGGACAGACTTGAGGGAGAGTCTGGACCCCCTAGGCGTTCCCCCAATTTAAATGCCAGCAAACCCCAAAAGGCTTCAGTAATGGGCCCACCAACTGGTCAGTGCATTGGAGATGCAATGTAAAATCCGGCTGTCGATCCGGTTTGCCAGAGATCAGGGATGATCATTATGCCCAAGATCAAGCTACCCTGAGTTTCCTGCAGGGAACGAAGGAACTGAAAGAGGAAAGTGAATCTTCTACCACTGAATCCCCAGGATAAGAGAGTCAAGATGGGCTACTTGGCTTCTCAGTTTCATATGATGTGGAAGTGATCACATCACACCCACAGGTGTGGAGGCTTCCCAAATGTCGAAAGGGAAGACTCCAACCAGGCAAGTCCCCGGTGACCCTGAAAGTGCCCCAGCCACTACCCTTGATCTGGGTAACTGAAGTACCCACAACCTCAGAACAATGTGCCTGATCCACTTCGGTGTTTCAAGTGCCAAAAATGTGGTCACCACCAAAGGGTTTGCTGCACAGCCAAGCCTAAATGTGGTGTCTGAGTAAGGCACACAACACTAAGGTGTGCCTCAAGGCATACAAAGAAGAAAAGAGGGACAAAAACAGCCAAATGTCCCCAACTTTGCCAAGGGGCATCACGCCTGGAAACCTGGCTTGCTCTGGGCAGGAAAGAGCGGCCCTCGACGACAAGAGGTTGCCAAAACGCGACCAGACTTTGTTCCGCTCCCCCAGGTACCTATGTTCTGGGGAAAGAACAAAAGTCAAAAGGCCTCCCGACCTCCTGACCTCCTACGAGGAAGGAAGCCGACACCGAATAATCTCCAACAAAAGGAGTTTCCGACAATGAAAAAAGTGCAGAAGAACCACAGGAATAACGGTTCAATGAGCACTACAGAACACTCACCAGATGACGATCGATTTGATGAGGAAAATATGGCTCCTGTTGACTGCTGTAGTCACAGCTAGTAGGCAACAGCCCTATGGAGTGTCGGGTGAAGATGCCGAGAAGGAGTCCACGTTCGCCATGACGGCAATACGCCCAGACTGGTCCGCAGCACTAAAGGGAGGGAACTGGAGGGCCGAACAAGCCCCACCTTCAACCACACACCAGGACGAGACTCCCTCCCCACTCAACCCAGGGCCATGCCCTCCCAGGCAGAGCCAAACCAGGCGGAATCTGGCTGCGCATCCATAGCACGCATGAACTTGCCCAGGCAAGCCACAAAGAAAACACACGAGAAAAAGCCTAGAAGAAAAGCCCGACCACCAAAGTCATAGCTACAAACGCTCTCCACGTCCCAATCTCCACCCCCCCAGTTGGACCCAGGGATAGCCTGACAACAGACGAAGACACCCCTCAGGCAGTGAGGTGCGTCACTTCTCACTCTGGTGACGGTCGTGTCTCGCTATTTTCACGACACCTATCAATCCGATACGACACTAGTCTTCTAATGTAACTATCACCAAATACATCATGACATTAACGACGAGATTGGGGGAGTCATCCCAGAGTAAACATGTGGCCGAAAAACAATTTCCGAAGGCAATGAAACCCTCTGGCGACCCAGCACTCCTAAGGGAGAGGCTGTCAGGGAGGCCAAGAAAACTGCCAACAGAGTCAGGCAATAAAAGTGGCGGAATGGTGTGAGTCCTTCGAACCGCCAAACCCAACCCTCTCTCAGATGTATGGCCAATTGGGCAGGTTGGTTAACCTCGCTGCTCAGCCCCGAGGTCCACACACCATACCCCTTATCCATAGGCGAACAGACTGGCACACGGAGTTCCTTGCGAGAACAAGTAGAGCAGCCTGCCCAGCCGAACTGAGGGCAAGACAAGAAACGCCTACAAAACCAGACAGACTGCCTCATATCTAGAAAGGCAGCTGAACCCAAACTGAACCTCGAAGAACGTTATCTTTTTCTCTGAAAGGTAACTAAGATGCCTATAAAACCAGTTCTAAAAACACAGCCCTGGGGCTCTGATGGATCTCATACCCCATACTTTCCCACCTAGGCTAGCAGTAAGCTTGCCACTCCTCCCTTGCAAGTCCATCAGTCCGGGAAACGTCCACTCTAAACCGCCAGAGTTGGAAGAGGGGCTAACCATAGTTGCCCATCCCCAAACCAAAGGAGCCAAGGAAAGTAACCACCCCATCTCTCTCCTCAGCTGCCTGTCCAAAGACGTCCAAGAGATGGTAACTAAAGCTCCAGGCTCCATGGATAAATGTGTACCCCATATGAAACACCTCCAACGAGTTCACCAGGGGCCATGAGCACAGCGCACAGCATAGCCGGACACTAAGCTCTTTTAGCACAATAAGCATGGGCACATCTGTGTAGTATTTCCCTTGACCTGGAAGAAGGCTTATTGATATAGCAGAGTTCCTCTTGCTATTGCAGAGAGCCTGATCCAGAAAGTGGAATCAGAGGAAAGCTCTTGCTTGATAGGTTGACTAATTTCCAAGGAAGAGGACAGCCAGAGTCGATAATTCCAAGTTCACCTTTCACAGCACATGCACTAGAAATGTGGAACGCCACAGGGTGGGGTTCCTCCCAGTCCAGCCCTTTTGTAAAAACACATTAATGTTCCTGCATCCCCTCAACATAACCTCCCAGTGGGGTGTAAGTATCACATCGTCCTATGCAAGACAATCTTGCTATCATCCTCCACTGGACCGCATACTGGTAGGACAAGACTAAAGATCTCTGCAGCCAAGTCCAGACCCATGGACTCTGAGACACAAAGTTCACAGGCACAAGATCTAAAAATCAGGGAAATGGACTTGGAATGGGTTCGGACTCCTCTAACCTTGGGGTAAAAGATAGACCGGGACCTCGTCCTCCAGAAGGAGGCCCAGTACCCTGGTTGACCTCGAACCACAACAAGAATGTCATGAGAGCAATGATTGGGGAGACACATAAGGAGCCAACACAAAGTAACTAAGATCATTCTACTGTACCTGCCGTCTGGCCCTTGGTGGACTATGGCCTCAGAAAATACGCTCTCAGATTTGGCACAAAAAAAAACACAAAGACAAAATTTGGAGACAGTCCCAAATGAAGCTGCCCCAGGATCATTCTGGGTGCCCCAAGGGTGGACGACGGTTCTCAAAACCTCCTCTGGAGGGCAAACCTTCTCCCCTTGGCCCTCACGAATCGTGATATCAATGGCGGGCACAATTCCTGTCAAAGGCATCCAGCTCCCAGGAAACACAGCCTAAGCACAAAATAGTCAGATGCCTAGATCAAAAAAACGAGCTCTTTGGCAAACAATTGGTGTCTCATACAGCAGGGTGTTAATACGCCCATCGAACAGTTTCTTCTTGCTAAGGGCATGGACTTCACTCCCCCCACCCTAACTTACGTTCGTGTCGAAGTCATTTTTTCATGCCGGTGGGCACAAACCTTATCGATAGAGTTCTTCCCTTTCCGTTCCATCATCGAGCCTGTTCAATGAAGAAGATCAATACCCCTCGCCTAGTCTTTAAAGGCAGAAGCCCAGAGGGCTTAGTTTCGCAGCCACACTTCCTCCGGGTAGTAAGAACCCCCCATCTTCACGGGATGGATCAGTTCGATTCCCTTGTGCCGACCTGCCAGGCGCCGGCTTTTGCAGCAAGGGATGCCCACAAAATCCATGAGGGTAAACAGACACGCCTCCTAGCTACAGGCCAAGGCAACTACAGTTGCAATCTCTGGGAGCCCCTAGCCGCGACCGCGTCGGGTGAGGGGTGCTAGGACTAGTCATGCTGTGGCGCCTTCTATCATAGTTCAGTGCACCTCCAGGGCAGTCGCGCTCACTGTGCCAACATCTACCTTCTTGACTACTAGCTCCCCACATGGCAGGGCGAAGAGGATTCTTGCGTTAAGGTTGTAGAAGAAGAAATCACTAACGTCACTTGGCGTCCCCAGCCGACTCTTAGTATCAGAGGGACCGGTTGAACAGTCTCGCTCGACTTATGTACTAGCCGACATTGGCAGAGGTCTGCCCCCAATCCATGATCTACAACCTAGCAGAAAATTTCTTCCTGAAGGAGAGGTTGTCCTGCGGGCGCCTTCATAACAACCTCTGCCAGCTTCACAAGAGAGGAACGAGATCCTCCCCTTGGCCAGCTGGTACTAAGACGCCACAGGCCTATGAACCACTGGCACTCTCTGAAATAATCAAAGAGAGACCGAAGTCATCTTCACAGAGATGCGCCTAGGTGTTCCACTGGTGCATAGCAGATCATAGACAATAGACCGTGAAGATATGTGGTTGCAAGCATTGCGGGCGAGCCGGACGCCACACATGTACATTACTTATAGAATTGTAGATCGTGCACACACACTCCTGAGACAAGGTCCGCCGATAACAGCCCGTACTTGCTAGTAAAGAATTATGCCCGGTGTATCGTACCACCAGTGGCGGCAGGTATCGCCTGCGGCAATCCCACGCCACGGTAAGCACCGAGTGTCAGAAACCAAATGGACAGCCATAAAAAAGCGTAACACAGCCGGGCCATATAATGGAAGGCCTGGGCGAAGCCTTACTTCACAAATCTTTCAAGTCAAGCAATCATCCTCCGAGCCGGCACAAGCGCTGCTACGCGGGTTGTGGGTCGCGTGGAGGCTTTTTTTCCGCCGCCCAGAGGGGCCGGTTTGATGCGCTGTAATTGTAGAGATAGTTAATTTTTGTCTAGTGTACATACAGTGATCCATGTGTCTCAGAGTCACACATGTGTATACACTAAATCGCAGGAGTAACTGAGCGGACAATGTACATCAAACTAACGAAGAAAAACATACATATATCCAATATCTAGAGTGTGGAGCTTCCTGCATGGGTGAGAAACACCTTCCGATTCGCACACCAAAGTATGTGTGCGTTTGGTGAGGCCTGCTCCCCCCTCCCCAGTGGGAATCATGTCGGGATGCATTTAAGTGTTCACAGAGAGGTCTGGGGGGTTTGGGGTTTCTCCGCTTTCTAATGCAGTGGGTATTGTGTAGTTCCCTCCCTGGGCCACCGCGGGGGATTTGTTTGTGTGTTGTGTATGTTTGTCCTATGATGTATGCGATTCCAGTCGGCTACGTTGTAATGTGTATGCGTATGTTCAGTGGCTCTATGTTGTATGTTGGGGTGTAGTGATTTTGCGGTATTCTGTACGTATTCTGTCTTGTGTACGTGTGTGGTTGTTTAGTTATAGATTCAGTATTTTCTTTGTTCCTGTATAAATTGCATCTTGAGTCTTCGTGGTGTTGTGTTGTCCGTATTGCCAATCAGTGGGATGGGTTTTTGTTGGCGGTTTGTGGTGGCTGCCTTTCATGATGTTTGTTGGATTGAATGGGTGTGATATTATTTTGTGTGATGTCTGCATATGCGGTGTAGTTGCCTGTAGGGTGCTAGGGGTGTAAAGTGGCATTTAGAGGGGTTTATATGTGTTGTGGCGATTGCACGCTGCCCGTGTGGGAACTCCACTATATCTGAGGTGGATGGTTAGGGCCATCGGTAAGGAGTCCCAAGGTGGATGAGGCTGTTCTGTTGTCCAAGAGATGGTGCTAAGAGGCGTGTGACGTGTGGAGGCAGTTTGTAGCTGTTATTTTGTATTTGAGACCGTCTGCCAGACCTTATCAAAGCCTTGGTGACGTCTCCTAGTATATGATGTTGGTGTTTGTGCTTGTTTGCGAGACTGAGGGTCTACCTCGTAAGCGAGGGTGATTGCGCTCCCAGCTCCCGATCTTTCGGTGGGCGAAAGTGTCGCGTGTTGCCTTGGTTTGTCGGTATGTTGTATCAAGGTGTATATTTATATTCTGTGTTGGGATAATCCTCTTCAAGCAACTTCCTCGGTAAACTTCCAGCAGTGAACATGGTCGTTGGGTGTTTCCCTTGTTTGGTATAAAAAACAATGTGACATGTTTAAATCTGGCAGGGAAGTGTCCTGTGCCAAAGCTGTGGAGGTATCCTGACTGGGTACGTGACCCTCAATTCTTTGCAGCCACTCGAGCCACGGCGGACCAGCTCGGTGCTGATTGGTTTCATCATCATCACGCCACTGTGCCGTCCACGCGGACCAGCTCGTAGCTGATTGGTTTAATCATCATCACGCCACTTGCGTGGCACGCGGTTGGTCCAGCTCGATGCTGATTGGTTCTCATCATCAGTCACCGCTGCTCTCGATTACTGGTTGGGTTTCGCTGCTGGGCTCCGGCGGTGTCGTGAAGATGCTATAAACGTGGTATAGGAAGTTGGACATGAGCAACTTAGGCGTCAGCCTCTGTATATATTGGTTGATGTATTTCTATTATTATCTGTCAGCCGTTTAGTACGACACTGACGAGGATCAGAGATTATTTTGGGATTAATTGTGATTTTCTTTATATTTATTAAATGTAATCTTGGAGAGATCTTCCTGATCCTGTCTGTCTGGCCACTGGCGTTATGTTTGGTGGATTTTCAGGAACGAGGCTCAGGGAAAGTCCGTTTTTGGGGCCCATGGAGGGATCTAATGTCACTGGTTTGGCTAAGCTTGGAATCTTGGTTTCTTTAAATGTAAACTAATTGTATACCTTAACCCCTCAGAAGTTGTATTCTTTGTATTATTTTTGTAATAATTGTACTTTTTTTCTTTATTTCAGGTTTCACGAGGAGAAATTATTTCCCCCTTCTTATCTTGAATGTTTTATCTCTTGCATACTTGTTCTATTAGTGAACGGGCGACCTTGCTGTTCTTGAGTTATGTTGGGAATGTGGAATTTATATAGCGGAAGTTCCTGACAAGGGCAGCGTCCGGAAATGTGTCTGATCTGGAGAGCATGATGGGTGGAAGAATGGTTGCATGATGGTTTGTTAATGTGCTGGGTCCTGGTGTTGTGTTTTTGGATCATGTGTGTGCGTGTATCATGTCGTCTGGGTATGAATGGGGGTGTGAGGAGGGGTGTGTCTGGTGAGAGTGTGTTGTGATATTGTTGTTGTTGGGGAGAGCGCAGGTGTTGCAGTTGTTGTAGTGATTGTGTTACCTCGCCTTCTGTGTCCTGGGTCGAATGTTGTTGGTTCTCAGCAGGGGAGATTTTCGTGTAGTTGTCTGTTGCCAGTGAATCCCTTGGGAGAGCTTCCCCTCTGCTGTGTCTATCTTTTGGCTTTTGTCTGTTGGTGTTTCTCTATGTAAGTGATATTGTCTGTTCGATCCTATGTGGCCTCCTTTATTTCATCATCAGAAGCTTTAGGTCCATTTTCTTTGTTGCATAGTTTTTCTCTTGTGTTTTTCCTCATGTGTTTTTTGTTGTCGTTGTGTAGTTGTATTTAAATTTCTCTGTGTCGTGTGCGTATTTCAGTGTTTTTCATATCTGTGTTTGAGCAAGTTCCCGAGGTGTCTTGTAACAGTATTTTTATGTTTTTAGACGATGTGTTCTCTGTGTAGCAGTGTTTTTTGCATTTGTTTTATGTGAATTTTTTTGCTTGCGGGCAGTCGTGTATGTCTGCGTACCATGGGTAAGTGTGGTGGTCTGGTGGTTGCCCGTCCGAGATCTGGAGAGGTGTGTTGTGTGTTTGAGTGCTTGGTTAAAAACCTTTCCAGTTTGGCATGTTTTTGGTTGTGGAGGGTATGAGTATCATGGGCAGTGACGCTGGATGTGACATCGTCTGTGGTTGTGGTAATTTAAGTTTGCTGGGTGTTTGGGTGAGACTAAATGTCCGGTGTGGTGAGCTTTTGGCACACGTTATGAACGTTGGTGCATCGGGGCCCATTATGTTTTTGGTTTTTTGGTGTCGCAGTAGCTGAAGAGGTCAGGTTGGTTTATGAAGGTCTGCGTGGGGATGTATGAGGTGGCGATGATGATGGGTCCCGTGAGTGGTGTCTATTTCTTTGGCCATGTAGTGCATTCAGTATTTTATGTTTGATATTTGTTTGAACAGCGTAATGGCTATACCGTCATTGCGCTCGTTTGTTTTGTTGGATGTGTATGTGTTGTAGTTGCAATTTTTACTGTTTGTGGATGTTCGATGGAGTGTGAGTTTGAGTATATGTCTGAGTCGTTGTTGTCTTATTGTTTGCAAGAGTTCTTGTCTTCGTCTGTATGTTCCATGTGTGTACGTTATGTTGTATGAATCGTGAGGCGTGAGTGGGGGGTTTTTTAGTGTGTGTGTTGTTGTTGCATCCATGGTTTTATTTGTATGGTGTTGTACCAGCCCTACCTGTATGTGTTCAAAGTTTGGTTGTTTTATCTTTTCGATCATTGTCCTGGCTGGATGAAAATGTTTCCTCTCCTGCATGTAGGGTGTTGTGCTGGGATTTTCCTGTTACGTGATGCGGTTTTGGTAGGTGGGTGTTTGTGATATATCCATTGTTGATTTTACCGCGTTGTATCTCGTGTGTCTATTTGTTGTGTGCTGTTCAGGTGTTTGTAGCGTGGGGGCTCCGCTAGCCAAAGAGACGACTTACTATATGTTTTCAGATTTCCCTAGATCGTACCGTCCCCTATCGGAAGGGTCTGGTCCGTCGATCTCCGAGTCTGTAAGGTTAGATCTGGTGGGTTTGCGGTGTACATGTGTTTGGGGTTTGACTGAATTGAGTTTGTTGTGGTTTTTG
Source organism: Penaeus monodon (assembly GCF_015228065.2). NCBI lineage: Eukaryota > Metazoa > Arthropoda > Malacostraca > Decapoda > Penaeidae > Penaeus > Penaeus monodon. The sequence continues at coordinate 15,857 of NW_023657538.1, read as the reverse complement.
GGGTCTGTGGTGGTTGTATGTGTGTGTCTGCTTTGGGTGTGTGTGGTCTTGGGCAGGTGAGGAAAAGATGTAGGTGTGGGGGTTGTGTTGAGTTGGATGTTTGGTGCTGGTGTTTGGTTTCCTCGGTGGTGGATGGTGCCAACTAGGTGTTTCCATTCTCCTGGCTCGTCCTGTTTGCCGAGATTTGGTTGTGGAGTTTGGCGTGGTGAGACTGGGGAGTGTGTGTAAGTTTCTGTTTTGCTGTTTTAGTAGTTTGTGGTGGGAAAACTTATGAAGATCCCCAGGAGTCTCCGTTCCCGAGAACGAGATCTGGCAGGTTATTCTTTTTTAAAAAACGCTTTTTAGCGTGGTGCCTAAAGGCCGAGACCCTGGCTCCATGATTTCTGGAGTGGGGCATGAACCTAGTGCTGTCCATGATTCCTACTGGTAAGTCATTAGTAGTTGTAGTATGACTTGTGGTTTCTTTTTTAATTCTTTCTCCTTCCCTTCTTACCTGTAGTAGTGTTTAACACCATGCATTTTTTGGTGGCTGCGATTGGGTTTGTCTTACAGTGTGTTCTGCACCTTTTTTATGGGTATTTCTTCTTTTATTCTTATATTCCCTCCTCTTTTTTGTTTTGTTTCTCTTCCCAGGTTTTCCCTCATGGCTTCTTTGGTTCAAAGGGAGGGCAGGAATTGGCCATGGTTTCGTTGTTCCTTCCACACCAGTGAGGCACATTTTCGTTTCAGTATCGGCAGTCCCTGTAGTTGTGGTTGTAGGAACCCACATTCAGAGCAAGTTTTTAGTTTTTGTCCTTGCAGGGCGTTGGCTTAAAGTGCCCATACTGTAGCACGGCACAAATGTTCATGAACCTTTAGGTTCAATTATCGTCTGGGACTTATGTAACATTAGCTGCATCTGGTGGTCTGAAAATTGATTTTTGATCAGGTAAACGGTTTTCAATAAAGAAAATGTTCCCCGATCTTTTTTGTCTGGTAGGTTCTTCTTCTCTAGTTCTTTATATCTTCCGGTGTTCTTCGACGAGTTCTCTGTCTAGTTTGTTTGAAAACTACGTCACTTGGCTTTCAGTTCTGGTGTTGCATTTGTGGTTCGAATCCTTTACGTTTCATGTGTCCATGTGGTTTGAGGTGAAAGAGCTTTCTTCTGCATTGGCTTCAATCTTGGCAGATGATGACTGGTCATAGGGTGGTAATGACTCATAGTCGTTCTGATTTCGGCATCGAAATAGGACTTGCAGAAGAGCCTTCCCTCTTTGAGGAAGAAGGTGCCCGTTTGTTGACCGTTTAAAATTTTTATCTCATGGGGATATGGGGTGATGGTGGAGGAGGCGTGGAGCTTAATCCACTGCGGGCCCAAGGGATGGCAGGAATTACAAAACCCACCCCCGTCCCCTCCTTGAAGGGGATGTAGGTATGTCTGGGTGGTTCCTGTTTTTTGGTCAGTGGGAGACCCTTTTCAAGGGACCTTAACCCTATGCTGTAGTTTGCCGGTTTTATTGAACCTGCGTTTCCCTGGCCCTACTGCTTGCTGACTCTCCTTCAGAGGAATAGTCGCGGAGTTCTCCGGTTCCCTCTCTGGGAATTGAGGCTTTTGCCGTGGTGTTGGTACTCTCTGTCCCAATCTGATACAAGGGGGACTGGGTGACTGTACCTACCTACTCCAGGCGAATTCATACCCAGAGTCGCAGGGACTCTCGTTTCCCAGAGAACGTACAGGAAGGAAAAAGAGGAAGTAGTGGTAGAGAAGAGGCGAAGAATTACTTTGAATCACTCTGAGTTGGCCCTGGGCTCTAAATGGAGGTGATTATAGCTCATAGCTACACTGCTCTTTCAGAGCCTGTGTATCACATCAACGACCGATAGCGTGACACACGCTAGCCTGGCCAAGTGTCGCAGCAAACCACGGTGGCTTGACGCTGTCTGTATGTCACCTTGTCAAAAGTAGCTCCAGTAACAATGAATGTTCATTAGTCAAAACTGGGTCTTTGTAGGTAGGAGCTCAAGCACGTGGTAAGCAGGGCATCAACAACAAGATTAGCTCAGATAGGCAATACTGGCAAGCGGGGAGCGGGCTCACAGATTGGCTGGATAATGCCTTGTCTGTCTATGGTCCTAATATGCTGTGGAGCTGTTTCTGTTTTTGACTGTGTGAAGTCCGGTTGCTGGTCTCATTTTAATCCAGGAAAAACTGTCAAGACATGTCTATATGTTGTTTCAATTGTGAAATTTGTTTATCTAAACATGCCATTCGTAAACGCCAATGGCTTGAATCCTTTTCGTTTCTTAATTAATGAGACCAGTACACTTCAAACTTTTGTCAGTGAGCTATGCCACGAGCAGAAGAATGAAAAAAGAGAGAAGAAAGAAAGGAGAAGTGAATTTTGAGGCCTAGGAGACTTCCCCCCCCTACTCCTTCCCCGTTCACACATTCATTGATTATCCTCATTCATGGTCCAACCACATCTGTGCTCCTCATGCAATGTTCCCTCTCAGTCCAACATATCCTACTATTCTGTGCCCTTTGTTTGTACTGAAGCCCATACTCTAGCTTTTCCCTTACTTGTCACCTCTTTCTCCGCCCGACCCCCCCCAAAGTGTCCCAGACATCCTGCATTGAAAATCTGAATACGCTTTCACATTCCTAAACCCTTCCCCTTGTCCTATTAATCCCTAGTCAGACCCCATCCACTTCCTTCTCTTTCCAACCTCAACAGCCTATCTAATTTTTATAACACAATGACCGTTGAGGATTTAGAACATTTTGGATCTAATACAGAACTTCTTCTTCAAATTACTTTGCACCATAATCCTTTACCTTAGCTCTTTCAGAATAATGATTGATTTAAAGCATTAACTATTAACCATTCCCTCCCTCCAATGGGCCTCTGTACTGACTTGGCAATGTTGCCACCCAGTGAAGGGAACATTTGGTATGCGTGGCGCCATTCCTATAAGTCATATAGGCAGTAGTTGGATATGTGTCCGACTTGTCTGGGTGTAGAATTCTTTATAGTTGCAGTTTTTTTAGTTGTAGTTTTGTGGTCAATACTGATTATGCTTCCCTGTTGTGAGGAATTACTTGCATTTCCTGAAGTAACAAGAATATCAAAGTTTAGAGACTCTTTTGTTGGTCAGTCAATGACGTGTGGAGTCAGGGCGAAATGAAATGTGGATTTTCTTGTTCTTCTTCAGGGTAGTACAAGCACCAAGACATAATCCATATAAAATATGTGTAAGAGGGCTGAAAGCATGTCAGAGCAAGGCAAAATTAAACCTGCTTCCCTGAGAGTAAAAACATACAGGCCTACGCTCGTGCATGCACTGCCCTGCTCAACGCACACGGGTTACATGTACAGAGATTGTGAGCAGTATGGACATTAACCTCTTGATTATCAAGTATTCAGAAGTCCAGTTTTATTCCTCACACTCTGTCCCATCTCTCCTCCCTTTTTCGGTATATCCATCTAGGTTTCTCTCTTCTTTCCTCTATAATTTTCTCCCCCGCATTCTTTTCTGTATGTCTCACATCTGTATCTCTCTCTTCCCATCTCGTTCCATCCTTCTCACCTCTCTCTCGCCTCCCTCCCTTAGTTCTCTTCCTTTCTTTTCTTAACACCTCCTCCCGGCGGCTCGGGTGTTCCTTTCCCTCCTCCCTCCCCCCTCTCTCCCTCCCTTCCTCCCTTAACTCTCTCCCCCCCCTCTATTCTTCCCTCCCTCCCTACCTACCTCCCTCCCTCCATGCTCCCTCCTCCTCTTCGCTCTCCGTCCCACCCTCCCTCCCTGCCTCTCTTCCTCTACGCTCTCTCTCGGGTTCTCATCCCACAATCCTGCCCATGTGGCCGCTCTGGGTGCATCTAGGTGCAGCAAGGAGTACCAGGGCCCAATGCTGGGGTTTACCCTTTCCTCACCCTCGACTTAACTAAATTTTTGGCACAGTCCCTCCTCTTATTCATTTCTAAGGTTTGAAAGCCGTGAGTTCAAACGAGTTATAAACAAGACACTGGTGTTTCTCTCCAACCAACATACTCCTATACAACTGTGCGGCGCAATCGTCTTCGGTAATAAAGATTTCTTTGCTAGAATGTACTGGCTCGATTTCCACATGATGCCTCCGCTGTACTAATAGCTTTTAAACACCTACTCCCTCTTCACACGTCTCGTCCTTCTACTACCCTGCATCTACAAACCTTTTGACTACTCTTTAGCCCGCCAAAGGGGATCAGTTTTTTGTGATCCGCGTCTACAGGTACACCCCATTACTATGGAGTGGTAATCTCCGTATATGTGACTGTGAGGTGCGTCCGTCCAATCTCGGTCTATTGAAAAACGCTAGGTGTCGCTATCCCTTGGCTCGGAGCGAGTCCCTCAAGCTAGCGTGTTGTACCAAAAAAGTACCAAACATGTAACACTAAACACTCCCGCGGCAACAACAAGGATTGGTCAGATGGTGGAGAAGAGACTTCTTTTCCTGCCTCAGGAACTATGAGGCAGTATCGTACAATGGCCACACAATTCCTCCTAAAGGCCGAACCTGAAGTCCCTCCACCAATATTGCCAAGATTGTTTTCCGTAGACATATGGACACCCCCTGTTTTATTGGCAAAGAATGCTTCCCCCCATCACTGTCACTACCTACCGCTCACAGCCTTATTCTTTCTTCTGTGCCCAACAGTAATAAGCGATCAACTGCTCTGCACAGTCCCACGCATGTTGCGCATTGTTGGGTGCTCCCCTATATATTTTTAGGGGCTGCCCTACCTACAAGTTTGAGGTGATGTGGCTACTCCAGATTCAAATTTGGCCAATCCAGGAAGCACATCAATGAGGTTTTTCTCTTACTCCGTCTCCCTAATTCCAGTACTGCCCTCACTCCGCCACCATCCCCCCGTCCTCCCAGATGTTTCTACATTCCCCCTTGTATCTATTCCTCCTCCATCTTCGTTTCTACTTCTACCTACCCCTTCCTCCTCCCAATCACATTTTGCAGTCTACATCCAGACCACAAACACCAATCTCTCTCACTGACCTACCTACCCCTTCTCCCTCCTCGCTCTTTCTCCTAGCAACTCTATAGTTCCACCCCATCAACCACATCCTCTCTTACCTACCTCTTCCCTCGGGGACAGAGATAAGGGGGTAAGATCTGCAGTCTCTTCCCCCAGATTGGGAGTCACTGATTGCTTGACACAGTGAGTGTGTCGCGATGTGGCGGTGCGGAATCTCGCGGTACTGGACCCATACGCTTGTTCCTCCTGATCGCCATCCTGTGTCCGTGGGCACCTGTCCATGTCCGGTGCTCGGTGTGTGTTCATCTTGGCAGGCTGCGTTTCCTCTCGCGTACTTGATCCGACATTTTCTGAAACAAGGTGTCACCGAGGGCAGAGACAGGAGGCTAACAGGGTTGAGTTGTATGCACTCAGGGCCGTATGTAAATGTAATCAGATAATTGCAGTAAATACTAATATTCGATATTTTAATAATAAAATTCATTTTTTATAAGAAAAAAAAAAAACTGTCAGAGATAGACAGGAAACATGCTTAGGGAGACAATTGCAATAGTCTTCAAGGACTTTAGTTTGCGTTGTCTCAGGATAGATAAGAGGTGAATTCCTACAAGAGAAAACATTAGGGTAGTAGGGGTTGGGATATATGCGAGGTTGAAATAGATACGATCTGACTGCATGAAAAGAATATTCATAATTGTGGAATATAAGTTACTACAACACAGTACTTTAATTATTTCATATATTAGTGTTATCGATATTTAATTTTTTTCGATGATATACTTAAATCAACTACGAACCAGATATATGATACTGAGGCCATTATTTTCGCTATAAAAAAAAAACTCTTACGACGCTAGAAACTGTCCGCAAATTTCATTTCGCGACATTCCCCCCGGTCGGTCGCGACAGCAACGCTGCCATGGGTTCCTACGTTGTTGCCAAAACGCTCGACTCTACCCTTATTTCCTAAGAATCGTGCTTAAGTTGACGAATCTGATTTTATTTTGAATTATATCAAATTACCAACCACTGTTTTTACTGATATTACATTAGGAAATAGCCAGTATTTATAAGTATCTCTTTCGTTATCACCATCTTAAAATTACAAATAAAAAGATTTGAAAACTACCGAAAATCTGTTGAAAAAGCGCGGGCCCTAAGCGGCCTCCCATCATATTTTTTCCTTCGTCTATCCGACTCGTGTCGGACGTTACACTTTCTTTAAATATTCTGATATGGCCCCAACATTTTGTTAATTGATACTTAATTAACATTTAATAGGATACATGATTTGACGCTTCATATTCAATTAAACGTACAACACAGAAGTAAATAATTTGTAGAACATAATTATATTTTCCGTAATCTTCTTTTGGTCTTCAAACACAGTCGCAAGCAAAACATGACTCTGAGATGCTTTCCCGTATTTCATTCGTCATGGAACGCTTCTGATGGCCCGAAATGTCCAAGGCTAAAGCATAAGTGATATAATAAAAATAATAACGATTATTGCTACCTGTGCAATACATTGTAATGTTCCATCAAAGGCTTTGCTCATGTGGCCATGGCCCTATGAATATGAAATGTTTTCACTACAGTAGCAACTATAGATTTTCAAGATAAATATTTTGTTGGTAGAGCATGACGATCTAGTGAAATGTTTCACTTGTTTTCCTATATTGCCTAGGATTAGAGATATTTTCTTATGATCATATTATGGGCCATAGATGTAGCATATCTTAGATTATATCAACATCTAAACATATCCCAAAATAATGGAAATTGAAAAGAAAACAATCATATGTACAATATACATAAATATATATACATATCATTATGTACATATACATGTGTGCATTACATGTGTGTGTTTGTGTACACACCAAAGACTCAAATGCATATAGTCTAGTACTAAGTGCAATAATATTACATTAACATCCTCATCGTGCTGATAATACATCATAGTGTGCAGCATCAAAAATTTGAGCTTCCCTTCTTTCCAGTTCAAACCATGCAGAGGTGCTCCGCACGCTCATCAGCATAAGGATAAGTCAGATATGCGAAGCTAGCCTCACCCGGGCTATTCCCAGAGGGGAGCCAACGCCTGTGTCCGACTACATGGGCCGGTCACATAATCTACTTCTGTCCAGGGATCCTTTACAGAACTGGAGCTTCCCCTTGCTATAAAAGGATCCGAGATAAAAATCCCTCCACAGCACGAAAACGCTCTGTCGGTACTTTCATCCCTGGCCTAAGCTGAAATATATTGCCGAAATAACAGAATAATATAATTCTATTAAATTCATTACTTAGAATCTTCAAAATTATTATATTCATGCTAACAACAAACTTAATATTAGACCAAGATATATTGCATCGAACAACGATGTCCTCATCATATGTTTATAGATAATTGGAATTAACAGTCCATTTGAACTATATGACCCACTTGACTAACCCACTTCGATCACGCTAAAAGTCATGGACCTCTCTCTTCAGAATTTTATTTACACCTTGTTGGATAAATTGCGTCAAAGAGCCTTGTGGAAGCACCATCATATAGGATTATAAAACAGGAATGTGAAAAGGACATTAGTGGATGACAAAAATAATGAATACCCGAGCTACGCACTCACCTCTCCACAAATTATGCATATTTTATTTTTCCTGATCCTGTTTTTTTTTTTTTTTTTTACCTTCACAATTCCTATCTTAAATATAGGTAAATCTTAAATATGGTAAAATCTTATTGTAGTTATGGTGTGCAAACAGTAAGCATATATTAGTGTCCGAAGGGACACTGGGAGGTAGTGTGAACAATCCCTTTTCAAAGAGCTGACTGACTTCAAACGATCCTATCTGGGATTCCTAGGACAGAATAGACTAGTGTGACCTTCGCTTAATGCAGACTCGCTCACATGGTGTCAGCTGGTGCTGACTCGGCTGAACTTAGTCCTTCCCCGCCGTGGTGCCCCTCCACAGCAGTATCCTCAGGCGACAGTTTCAACTTCTCGCCGCCTGAGGCGGGGGCGCGAACTGTCTAAGCACCGAGACGAGGTGCTGAAGTTTATATATGACTCCGCCCCCTTAAATCGGGGCGGAGTCCATAGTAAAGTGTAGCACGACAGTTATTGAGGCAGAAATCCGGTCAATAGATGTAGAACATCTTATTCAATTACATATCACCATAAATAAATATATATTATACATAGACACATATACCACATACATATATGTACTAGACCATATGTTTGCACTTTCATGTGTATATATATGTGGTGTGTGGGTGTGTACACACAGACGCAAATACATTTGTCTAAATATTAGGTGCAATATTCCTCATTAAATCCTCATCATTGCTGAATAACAATTAACAAAATTAAATGTGTGAAAAAAGAAAGCATTGTCATCGAAAAATTAAATAATGCGAAACACTAATAATATGAAATCATGGAAGTACTATGTTAAGTAATCAATCATCATCAAGGGGCTAACGCGAATGGGGGTGCCATGGCCGCATCCACCCTTCCTTCCAGCCACTAGGGTCCCGCATGGCTTAGTCCCTCCAGCAGGCCCTCAGCCCATTTCTAATTCCTCACGACGGTCTCGTCCGAGCTGCCCAAGCCATGACCTTGGTTGTCCCATGGCCTCCTCCTCCAGTATTGTCCCCCCAAAGAGACCACCTGATGGGGCAGGGTCATCCACAGGTAAGCAACTAGTGTCCATATAGGCTGAGTTGCAATCATGGATTATGCAAGTACCAGGTCCCATGCCCAGTCTCACAGTGTAGCTGTCTGGTCCTGCCAACTGTACCCCATGATCCAGCGAAAGGAACTTGCTCAAGGCATCTATATAGACTACCAGTTACTAGATAGCGTCCAGGTTTTTGCTTCCGTAAGCAAATTGGGCAGTATCAAAACCTTGAAGACCACGTGAGCTTGACATCCTTCTGCAGAGGACCAATATCTCCAAATGCTCTTCCTTGTTGATCAGGTTCATGGCTCCTATTGGTTCTGTACTTCAACGTCCTCACTACAGCATGGCTCAACTGACGGGTTCCCTAACCAGGCCCCAAAGTGCTGAATCTTTGGTCTTTATGGTCCAGGAGACACTAGGCTAAGAGGGCTTCGCCTCATTGCTAAATGCATCAAGAGCCACCACCATTGAATCCAGGGACTTCGATAGTATACCAACATGGGCAAAATCAAGGTCCAATACCTTGATAATTTACCCATTTTTAACCCTGTTACTTTGGGTAGTAGCCTCTGCCCATTAATCCCGTCCTAATGCAGGTTTTAAAAGTGTTGTTGCAAGACCCAGCCTTCCTCACCCCTAAATCAAAAAGGAAGAAGTTTTGACGAGGCCCCACCACACCTTTTACAGCACTTTCAGTACTGGTTTATATAGGCTTGCTATTAGGTCAATATCTGTGTCAGAATTCCCCTCTGAGGATCTCAGATCTCCCATAGTGATTCACACGATGCGCCAATCAAACACCTTGAGTCGATGTAGGCTTGTAAGCACACCATGACCAAACCTCACGGCGGCATTCTCCACAATTACTCGAAGTGCTAATATCCGGTCTATTGTGTGGACTTGCCAGGAGTGAATCCATACCTGCTCCAGTCTCTGGTCCCCTTAGCGGTGGTCCGCAGATCCGTTTTGAGAGAAGAATGTGGGCTAAAACTTTGCCTGGTATGCTAGCAGTATAATGCCACGGTATTTGCTACAGTCACAACAATCTCCTTTCCCCTTCAGAGAGGGGATGACCACACCCTTCAACAGTGCAGGTAATGGTACCAGACTGCTAGATGGCAGTTCAGACTGCATGCAAGCCCCAAGCCATAGGTTGACCCCCAGCCTCTAAATGTTCAGCAGGGATATCGCACTGCCTGCGGCTTTCCTACACTTCAGCTTGGAAAAAAAATAATACAAAATGAAATAACAAATAGAGACACTATTTGATGTGGCTTTCCCACAGGTCAAAAGAGGGAAGAAAATCTTTACACATGACCATGACCTGACTTGAATTGACCTGGAGTACTGAACCACACTTTAAAATAAAACGAATAAAAAACATTTGTACACATAAAATAATTTTACGTTTTTTTTTTTTTTTTTTTTTGTAGTAATATGAAAATACGAATAAAAACAAAACATCATACTATAAATGTAAACAAGGCAAGAAAAGAAAAAAATCTGATGTTTCAAATTTAACAACCAAGATGAAGAATTGATAATGAAAATTCAGGATATCAACATGGACAGAAAGGTCAGGAAGACATTTCACGCCGGTCAAATTCGGTCGTGAAAGCAAGTGGTGAAGTCAATGAGATCACACTTACAAATATAACTACATATAATTAATTCATCTGTTAATTGAAATTAATTTTAAAACAAAATATCCACTAGAATTTAAAATGCTAATGTCCCCTGAAACAGATAAGCTTTGAAAATAGGTAGAGAGGGAGGGAAAATGTTTGGAAGGAGTTGGTCTAAAGGAAAGGGAGAGTTAGGAACAAGGTAGTGGAGTGGGTGTCTGGAGAAATAAAGAAATGTTCGTTTTTGGATAATTCCACCATGTTTCCTATTTATTTTCAATAAATTACCCACTAAAGTAACCGTAAAAACCGAAATAATTTACACTGAACAATAATAGTACGGAATTTTTCACAAGGGAACAGTTTAATGTAATGGGGATATAATGATATGAAGGATGCTAGAATATGGTAAAAGTTTACGTCTATAACCCACGGGGCAATAGGGGGGAGAATTCGAGAGAAAAATCAATTTTAAGTGAAATAGCACGCATGAATAAACCCACAGCCCTTTTTATTAAGATTATATAGCA
>NW_023657537.1:80784-83284 GCF_015228065.2 Penaeus monodon | reverse complement strand
ATATATATATATATATATATACATATATACAGATATATTTGTGGGTGAGTGTGTGTGTGTGTGTGTGTGTGGTGTGCTTGGTGTGTAATGTATGTATGGCATATGAGAAACACACACCCAGAAACAAACAAGCACACACACAAACACAACGCACACACACACCAACACACACACACACAAACACACAAACAACACACACACCAAACACACATAACAACACACACACACACACTACACACACACACACACATATATATAATATATATATATATATATATATATATTATATATATGTAAAATGCTATAAATAATATGTGTATAAACATATATATACAAAGACACACACACACACACACACACGTAGATAAATAAATATATAAAATAGGTATATATATATATATTATAATATATATAGAATATATTATATGCATTTGTATATATACTATATATATAGATATACTATATATATATAGATATATATATATGTGTGTGTGTGTGTGTGTGGGGGTGTGTGTTGTGTGTATGTATGATGCATCATAAGAAAACACACACACCCATAAACCAAAACACAAGAACAAACACACACACACGCAACACACACACACACACCACACATACACACATATACATACACACACACAAAAACAAACACAAAACACATACACACACAAACACACACACACACACACACAACACACACACAACACACACACACAACATATTATTATATATATATATATATATATATACATAAATGCATAATATATATATATATATCTATATATAAAAATACATATATATATAAATATATATATATATATATATATATATATATATAGGTGTGTGTGTGTTGTGTGTGTGTGTGTGTGTGTGGGGTGTGGTGTGCGGGCGGTGTGTGTGGTTTTGTGTCCTCTGTGTGGTGTAATATTTGTAGATATAGGTTTACAACACACACACACACACACACCACACCACACACACACACAGACACTACACAACACACACACACACACACACAATAGATATATAATATATAATATATATACATATATAATAATTAAAAACACACACACACAAACACATACAAACACACATACACACACACACACACACACACCACACACACACCACACACTCACTCCCGCATAGACAGACACCTAATAGCACACACACACACACACCTTCCACATACACACACACACCCCATACACACACACACATGCACGCACACACACCACACAACACAAAAGCATATATAATATAATTATAGATATTATATATATATAAATATAGATATATATTAGATACTATATAAATATAGATATAGTATATATATACATATATGTTTTCTAACGTATGTCATCCCCTCTCATACATAGATGTTATGTATATATATATACATTATATACATATATATTGTACTATATATACATATATACATATATATATAGTCACATATATATATATATATATATATATGTATGTATATGATAGAATACCATATATATATATAGATAGAGATATATATATATATATATCTATTATATACATATGATACTCTCTCTAGAAGAATTTCCATTGCCAAAAACGCCACAATTGACTCTGAAAACCTTTGGAGAGGACGAAGCATTACCTTACGGACACAAGCTGAGGTTAATTAAACTTCATAGTTTTCCCAATTGTCATATGGTTCTGGAGTGTTGTGTGGAAGATATATATATATATATATATATATTATATATCATATATATATATATAGATATAGTACAAACACACACACACACACACACAACACACACAAAACACACACAACACGGCACACACACACACAAAGATAGATATATACATACATATATATATATAATATATATAACTATATATAATCATATATATGAAATATGTGTATATATATGTACGTAACAAATTAGTATATATATAGAATAGATATATATATATATTATAATTATAATATATAATATGTATATAATATATATATATATATATTATATATATATATAGCTATATATATATATATATATATATATGTAGAGATGCATATGTAATTTATGTGATATGTGATATTATTATAGTATGTATGGTTGTATATAATAATGCTTCATATATTTATATATATGAAAAAAAAAAAAAAAACCACACACACACACACTACACACACACACATACACACACCACACACACACAATACACACACCACACACAAACATATATATAGAGATATATTATATATATATCATATATATATATATATTACATATACATAACACATACCATACATAACAGAATGTCTCTCTCTCGATCTCTCTCTCTCTCTCTCTCTCTCTTCCCTCTCTATATATATATAATATATATATATATAATATATGATGATATAAATATATATACACATACATATATATGTGTGTGTGGTGTGTGTGTGTGTATGTATATATATTTATGTATATATATATTATATATATATAAAGATTACATATATAGTGTG
>NW_023657537.1:58284-65784 GCF_015228065.2 Penaeus monodon | reverse complement strand
GAGATCGCTTGAATGGAACAATGTCTCCTCTCAAGTACGACATGAGGGTGGTGTAAAGAGGAAGTAGGTTAATGAAAACCGGGAAACCGCAATCGATTACGTAACCAATGAGACCGTAACCGCAAGTGATTAACGAAGCAATGACAGTAACCGGAATCATTAATCACTAGTTAATGATGTTTTAGCATACACACCAGACTACCTACGGGCGTTCATGGCGCATCATAGCAGAAAGGTTGGCCTAATTTTAATAGTGATTATCATAAATTAAGGAATGATTAAAGACTTAATGATATCTAACGGAGTGTCCCTCCCCCCTATAATCCAGGCGATTGGAAGAACACCTCACTACGCATCCCTAACAGGTTAATGACCGTGGAAAGTGGATTAACGCAATCAATGACCGTAAAGAACATGAGTTTAATGACCTCTAACACACACACGTGATCACCCCTCCTAATGAATGAGGCACTCAGATCCAACCAATGCCAGGTGTCACAGTTGACCCACCACCACCCTCTTCCATACCATTCCCACCCCCAACCCCCCCCCCCCGCAAATTAATCATATTTAAACTTGCACCTGGATTGAGAAATGGACCCTGTTACAGACGAATGATCATCCCTCCTAAGAATCATAATCCATAAATGTCTCTAATGAGGTCTAATACCACACACTAAAGGGTTCCTCGCACCCTCCCTCCTCCTCTCCAAACAACCCCCTCCCTTCCTACCGCCCATGCCCCACATCATCACAAACCAAAGCAATACAGTAAGAAACAGAAGCAAAACAAACAAATCACAAGAACCTCACTTAAGGAGATAATACAGTCCTGCACTGAAGTGCGAGTGATCACCCCTCCTATGAAGATGCAATCATAAGCAACCCAATGCCAGGGTTCACTGATGACCCACCTCCCCTCATCACCCCTCTCCCTCCACTCCCGCCCACGCAATATTATCGTGTTTGAAATGTACCGGACGAGAATGGGACCCTGTTCCAGACGACGTGACCACCCTCCTAATGAATGAAACTGTCATAATAATCCCTAACGTCCCTCCCCCCGTCCCCCCCCATCAGGGCGGTTACACAACAGGTCGCACTAATGACCAACATGATTATCATAATGATATCGCCGTGAAGGGATAAGAATACAATTAACTGAAAAGGATTATAAAAACTAATTGCTACATATTCTACTTTTATTTTTTATTATTCCATCACCACATATTTGCGTCAATCCCGTAATGGTGTAACGATGTGGAAGGAGAAGAACTCGTTGCTGCCACAATTGTCTCTAATGTCAACACCACCCCTCCTCCTACTCTCCAAACATATTCGGTTTGTGCTAAGAGAATATGATCACTGGTTCTATTCTGTGTTTGCAACGAATTTCTCATATGGTGAATGATGAGAATATATTGGATTAGATCAATTTCCACGGTGGCAGCTCTTGGATGTTTGATTTAGGGCACGGTCAGGACAATTATTGTATCAATAAGTTAGAGCTGTCTGGAAGATAATCTTTTGTCCGAATCGTATCCTCTTAAAGACAGTCTGTCACAGTGGAATTACGGAACTTAACCCGTTTCTTCATCGCGGTGATATCTCCAGGTGGCGATGATTTTATTTGTAGTGTAGGTGTTTCCCATTGAATATCTTCTTTTCTTCCGGGTATTGTCACTCACTGTTCACTCACCAACGACTAAAAGGCTTTAAAAATACCATTCTAGCGGCATATTTCCAGCTGGCAAACTATTGAGAGTGTTGGACGGAGGGAGTGGGCGGGTGGGAGCAGAGGGGCCTCATCTTTTACCATGTGTATACTAGCCGTTGCTTACATACCAGAAGAATTTTCGCATATAAAAATATAGTTTATTGAAAATGATCTGAAATCTTGTACTTTATTATGACTCTCAAGCTTCCACAAACCACAGTCCTAAGAAGCCGATAACAAAGTACAGTCTTAAATTTCTCTGTAAATGTAAATGCGATACCACTAATTCATATGTTTGCACCTCTCAGGCTTATAAAAACTAAAAGGGTAATTCACTTAATAGATTGAAAAAGTCGCTGGTTTTATTCTATTTACAGAGCATTTATAGGGTGTTAAGGTATCTACACCAGGTCAAAGACGGGTTTCCCCTCGTATTACGCCTGAACACCTAAAACAACCACCTCTTCTGCTCAAGAGGTAATGATGAAATAATATCGGTAAAGATATAATCAGTATCTGTATTTTTTTAAAAATGAATAAATATAAACAAAGGTGCGACCTCCTCCTTAATAATAAGAATAATTCAAAAGAAAATTACTAATTTCGCGAACGACTGATAAAGCCTGCGCACCACTCTCATATTTTAACGTGTTATACTAGCCGTTCGTAATCCCAAAGACCATCTTCAGAATAAAATATAGGTTTATGGAAAAGCGAATCATGAATATTATTGTTGTACTTTACTATGACGCTCAAGCTTACACAAACCATACGCCCTAAGGAGGCCCGATAAAACAATAACAGGCTTAAATTTGCTGTGTAATGTAAATGCGAAAAACCAATATTTCATCCCTTTGACATTGTTTCATATAAAACTACAAGGTTAATTACCTAATAGATTGAGTTTACGCTGGTTTTTTTCTATTTAGCGAGCATTTAGAGGGTTTCCAAGCGTATCTACACCAGGTCAAAGACGGGTTTCCCCCTCGTATTTACGCTGAAACTAATTATCTACCAATGGGTTTCCCCACTACTTGCCCAAATGTATTAACTATTGCTTTGAACTTGTAACTGACTTGATTAACATGACCGTGTACAGAAGAGTGATCACCCCTCATAACAATTACAAATAACCGCACAAAGGAAAGAACCCAACTGCAGGACGTGATAGAAGTCAGGCCAGGTAATGAACAAATTCAAGGTGTTGGACCGAGGAACAGGTGATCCGCCCTTCCCTTCCTACCGCCACTATCACACATTCATCCGGATAAAATACCATATTACCTGCTTATAAGGTGGAAATAAATAAAATACCTAAAACTGTTAACAGGCTTTGTCTCAGAATAGGCATTGATTAATTAAAATTATCTGCCACGCCTACGCCCAAAGACCATTATCAGCTGATTGCATGTTGGGCTAAAAAGTTAAAATTTACTGAAATATCTAAAGATCTATCAGGAAAATAAAATCTTCTACATGTAAAAGACAAATAAATAATAATAAAATGATATGAAATCAAAACATAAATATTGTGCTTTAAAAGGTATAAAAACAGTATAAAAATTATATTTTGTTTAAAAATATTAGGGCTTTCCCCCCCCCCCTGTGGAAAACTTGTTTGCTCCTCATGGATAACGTTTTTATAATTGTTCGTGTATTGGACAAAGCATACAGACAAATTAGACTAAGCAGGGATTTGGACCATGGGTAATTTGCTTCGACATCGATGTTTGTTGATAAACACGATATAACACTTTTAGATATAAATGCCTAAGGTATCAACTTATTTGCCTGAGAAAGTATATTTACTAATCTTGTATTGTATTGTAATCTTTCAACAGGACTAAACTACCTATGTCATGCAAAATAATTACCCCCCCCCCCCTACGTCGGTTAACCTATTCAGAGCACGAGATATTAATGTAAAAACTGACCGCAAGTTAGACAGGGGAAATTGTAACCGCCTACTTCCGCACGCGTCCTTCGCCAACGTTAATGGCAAGCCCGGGCAAGTAAACGCGCACGCGGCGGAGGCGGCGGACCCGGAGGAGGCGGCGGGGACCCGCGGGGTTTTGCGGACAGAGGCGTCAGTGGTTGTGCATCGGAGGACAGCGATGGTTTTGCGTCGGAGGGGCGGACAAGTTTTGCGCGGGAGAGAGAAACTTATCATCAACTCGAATGTACTTTTTTTTTGACGGAAATATGCGGTGCTATGTTACTGGACTATATCATAATCTAAATATATGACCAGACGAAGGAGGCAGTGAATGACATTAGGTGGTTTATCTGTTGTATGGTACAGAACGAGATTTAGGGTAAATGTAATTTTCAAGAACAGGCTCAGTACTTTTTTGTATATATAAAAAAATATATTATATTATACATTAATACTTAAATGTGTGCAAGCAAGGTATATTCGGTATAATTATGGAATATCTGCATCTGTAACAATAAGGAAAATTGAGAAATTTCAGGTCATATAAGACAGATACGATAGTAGTATATTCTAAAACCCACTAAAGTTCATGCAAGTAGGCGACGCCTCTTTTTGCTTGTTACTTTCCACCGTCCTACTGCCACATAACCACGACCGCTGCAAAACCATCGCCGGGTCCGCGCCTCCGCCCCGCCGCGCAAAAAACCGCGCCGCCGCGTGCGCGGTTACTTTGCCCGGGCGGCAGTAGCGTTGGCGAAGGACGCGTATATATATATAATATACTATATAATATATATATATATATATATATATATATAATATATATATATTGGGAGAGAATGAGAGAAGAGAGGGAGAAAGAGAGAGGAAGGAGAGAGAAATAAAGAGAGAGAAGAGAGAGATAAAGATAGATAAGATAGCGAGAGGAGAGGGAGATACAGAGTGAGAGGATAGGAGAGTGAGAGTATAGAGTGAGAGTTGGAGTGAGTGAGAGAGAGAGAGAGAGAGAGATCTTTCTAAAGAGATAGTCGAAGAGTGAGTGAGGAGTAAGTAGAGTTGAGTGAGAGAGAGCGAGGAGAGAGAGAGAGAGGGAGAAGAAAGAAAGAGGAAAGGTGAGTGATAGAATGAGAGGAGAGAGGAGAGGAGAGCAAGAAAGGAGAAAGAGAAGAGAGAGAGGAGAGAGGAGAGGGAGAGAGAGAAATAAGGAGTATAGATAGATAGAGAGAGAGAGAGAGAAAGAGAGAAAGTAAGATGAGAGAGAAAGTGAGAGAGGGAAAAGGGATGCGACGAGAAGGAAGTGACGAGAGAGAGAGAGAGAGAGAGGCCGATACAGCAGTAAGAGTGACAGAGCGTGCGTTAGTGTTTGGAGAGCAAAGTGGGCATTGTGAGGGAAGTGGATCAATCCAGAAGAGTGGTCGAGGAGCAAGAAGTTGTTGGTGTGGGGGCGTTGCTGACTTCCTCAAGGTACTTGGAGCACCGGCTGTGCGTTACCATGGCGCAGGAAGCTACTCCTGGGGCCATGGTGAAAAAGAAGATGACGTTAGCCCCAGTAAGGGCGATGAGGACGTGGCAGACGCTGACCGAGGATTAGGAAGAGAAAGAGAATTTGGGGACGGGTGAGGGCGATTGCAACAGACGTCAGTGGTGACCATGAGCCAGGTCCTTGAGGGCAGGAGATACCTCTGGTGCCACTTGCCAATCTACGGCCACCCACCACATCCCAGAGAGACCCTATATATATATATTCTTATATATATATATATATCATATAGATATATATATATATATAGATAGATAGATAGATAGATAGATAGATAGTCAGAAACTATACATATATGTATATGTATATATATATATATATAATATATATATATATATATTATATATATTATTAATCTATATATATATGTATAAATAGATATATATATATATTATATTATATAATATATATATATATATAACATACCACACACCAAACACACACAAACACACAGAATTATCATTATTATTATTATTATCTATCAATATTATTATTATTATTTGTTATTATATTCATGTATTAATAGTATCATCGCCAAAAAAAATATATTATAATGTTAATAATAGCACTAATGATAATAAGATATATAATTCTAATAATAAAATTATTATAATATTTGTTATTAATAGTAGATTTTTGCACTGTCATTATCATTATTATATTTTTACTGGTTAGCATGATTGTTAAAAAGAATTATATAAGTAATAATACAGTAATAAGATATTAATAAAATAATGATATAAATAATTATTGTAAAAATGTTATTATTGTTATAATTATGCTTATTGTAGTTTTTATGTCTTACAGATGTAAAAATATATATATAACTGCAATACTATCAATAATAATGATAAAATTGCAAAATTATGATAATAATTGCATTAATGATGAAATGAGGATGATAATGCTAATAAGATGAGGATAACGAAAAAAATGATGATAATCATGATAAAATGATGATAATAACAGGAATTTTGGCTCATAAAAATAAAAATAAAAAAGGTAAAAGAAAAAAAAATTCCATAAGTAAAAAAATCGGCAAAATTTAGCGAAAATTATATCCTTTGGAGAGGAGGACTCTAAAATGAGTTTTTTTGTTCCATTCATTTCATGATTCTGGCACGAGTTAGGGTAATAATGATAATAATTACCAGAATTCTATAATCATGACAATAATGTGATAAAAGTAGAATAAAGAGAATTTGGATAACATTTGATGATTATTATTTACTTTATGATTATATTATACTATTATCATTATTATTATCATGATTATCATAATTATTATTATTATCATTATTATTAATTATTATTATAGTTATTATTATTATTATTATATGTATTGATATTATTATTATATTATATTATTATTATTATTATTTATTATTATTATTATATTCCTTTATTATTAGTATTATTGACCAAAAAATATATTATAACGTAATAATAATAAGGAAATAATAATAATAATAATAATAATAAGTATATTTATAAAAACTAATTGGTGATAAATGTATTTAATATGATTATTGTTATTAATATCATTAATTATAAATTTACTGGGTAGTATAATTGAAAAATAATTTTTATAAAAGTAACATAATTGCAGTAATAAACGATGATAATTGAAATAAGCGATAAAATAATTATCATAAAAACATATTATGTTATTATTAGTGGTATACTATTATCAAGTGCAAATAATTGGACTAATCTATATAATAATTGCTAAAAATGATGATAAGATTGCAATAATGATGATATGATGATGATAAGGATGATGAAATGATAATGATGATGATAACGAAAAAATATGATGATAATAACGAAAATTTGATGAAAATACAAGAATTGTCTCCATATATAATAAAACAAAGGTAAAAGAAAAAAAAAATCCTCATCAAATGAATGTAAGAAACGTCATTATTTTTATGATTCTCATCCTTATTATCGTTATCATCATCATTATCATCATTATCATCATTATCATCATCATTATCAGCATTATTGCAATTATATGAAAAATTTTTGCAATTATTCTGTTATAATAATATTTCGTACAATTATACTACCAGTAAAAAATAATAATGATAGTAATAACAAAAATAATATTAATAACCCATATTATAACAATTGTATATTATAATTATACTAATTATTATTTCTTAGTGGTTATTAACAGTTTTATAATATATTTGTGGCAATAATACTAATTAATTAAAGTAATAATAATTAAAAAATAATAATAATAATAATTAATAATAATAATAAACAATAATAATAATAACAATAAAATAATAATAATAA
>NW_023657537.1:45628-48128 GCF_015228065.2 Penaeus monodon | reverse complement strand
CAAAAATAATTATTATAAAGTAATAATTACAGGAATAACGATATTGATTAAAATAATGATATAAATAATTAATATTAAAAAAGTTATTATTGTTATTATTATTGTTATTACTTTTATTATTGTAGTTTTTATTAGTATACATGTAAAAATATATATTATAACTGGAATAATATCAATAATAATAATAATAATCGCAATAATATGATAATAATTGCAATAATGATGATAATGATGATAGTGATGATAATGATGATGATAACGATAATAATGATGAAAATTGCGATAATAATGATGATAATAACAGGAATTGTGTCCATATAGAATATAAAAAAAGGTAAAAGAGAAAAATATTAAAAGTTGAAAATTCGGCAAAATCTAGCGAAATATAGCCTTTTGAGACAAGACTTCAAAATGACGTTTTTCCATTCATTTGATGATTCTCGAAATTATGAAGGTAATGATGATAATACTTATCAGAATTCTATTAATCATGACAATAATGATAATAAAAGTGAGAATAAAGAGAATTTGGATAATATTTTCTGATTATTAATATTATTACTATTATCATTATTTTTATCATTATAATAATAATAATAATAATAATAATAATAATAATAATAATAATAAAATAATAATAAAATTATTATTATTATTATTATTATTATTATTATTATTATTATTATTATTATTATTATTATTATTATTATTAATTAATTTAATTATTAGTATTATTTCCAAATAATATATCATAACTGTAATAATAGCAATAATGATAAGTATAATTTTAATAATTGTTATAATATTAATGTTAATATTATTATTGTTATTATTATCATTATTATTATTTTTACTGGTAGTATAATTGTAAAAATAATTATTATAATAGTAATAATTAATGTAATAACGATTTTAATTAAATTAATGATATAAATAATTATTATAAAAACTTTATTATTGTTATTATTATTGTTGTTACTATTATTATTGTAGTTGTTATTAGTATAGATGTAAAAATATATATTATAACTGCAATAATTGCAATAATAATAATAATAATTGCAATAATAATGATAATAATTGCAATAATGATGATAAAGATGATGATAATGATGATAATGATGATGATAACGATAATAACGATGATAATCATGATAATAATGATGATAATAACAGGAATTGTGTCCATATGTAATAAAAAAGGTAAAAGAAAAAAAAAAATCCCGAAAGTCGAAAAAGCGGTAAAAGCTAGCGAAATATAGCCTTTTGAGAGTATTATTACTATTATTATTATTATTATTTTATTTATTTATTTATTTATTTTTATTTATTTTATTTTATTTATTTTTATTATTTTTTTTTATTATTACTTCTTTAATTATTAGTATTATTGCCAAAAAATATATTATAACTGTAATAATAGCAATAATAATAATAATAAGTATAATATAATAATAATAATTGTTATAATATTGTTATTAATATTATTATTGTATTATTATCATTATTATTTTTTTTACTGGTAGTATAATTGTAAAAATAATTATTATAACAGTAATAATTACAGTAATAACGATATTGATTAAAATAATGATATAAATAATTATTATAAAAACGTTATTATTATTATTATTATTTTATTACTATTATTATAAGTTGTTATTAGTATAGATGTAAAAATATATATTATAACTGCAATAATTGCAATGATAATGATAATAATTGCAATAATGATAATATTAATTGCAATAATGATGATAATGATGATACTGATGATGATAACGATAATAATGATGATAATCATGATAATAATGATGATAATAACAGGATTTGTTTCCATATATAATAAAAAAGGTAAAAGAAAAAAAAAATCCCAAAAGCCGAAAAATCGGCAAAATTTAATGAAATATAGCCTTTTTAGAGGAAACTCCAAAATGACGTTTTTTTCATTCATTTGATGATTCTGGCAATTATTAGGGTAATAATGATAATAATTTCCAGAATTCTTTTAATCATGACAATAATGATGATAAAAGTGACAATAAAGAGAATTTGGATAACATTTGATTATTATTAATATCATTACTATTATCATTATTATTATCATTATTATCATTATTATTTCTATTATTATTATTATCATATTATTATTATTATTATTATTATTATTAATATTATTATTATTATTATTATTATTATTATTATTATTATTATTATAGCCTTTTGAGAGTAGACTCTAAAATGACGTTTTTTCCATTCATTTCATGATTTTGGCAATTATTAGGGTAAGAATGATAAAAATTACCACTATTCTAATAATCATTACAATAATGATAATAAAAGTGAGAATAAAGAGAATTTGGATAACATTTGATGATTATTATTATTACTATTATCATTATTCTTATCATTATTATCATTACTATTATTATTATTATTATTATTATTAATTTTTTATTGATTATTATTTGTATTTTTAAAAGTTTATTTTATTTTATTA
>NW_023657537.1:41344-45528 GCF_015228065.2 Penaeus monodon | reverse complement strand
TTGATGGGTATTTGTTTTTGACAATTCTTTATTTTCACAATATTTTCGTTATTATCATCATTATTTTCGTTATCATCATCATTATCATTTCATCATCATTATCATCATCATTATCATCATTATTGCAATTATTATCATCATTTTTGCAATTATTATAATAATTATTCCAATTATTGCAATGATAATAGTAATAACAATAATAATAACAATAATAATGTTTTTATGATAATTATTTGTATCATTATTTCAATTAATATCGTTATTACTGCAATTATTACTTTTATAAAAATTATTTTTACAATTATACTACCAGTAAATATAATAATAATGATAATAATAATAATAATAATAATAATAATAATAATAATAATAATAATAATAATAATAATAATAATAATAATAATAATAATAATAATAATAATAATAATAATAATAATGATAATAATGATAATAATAATGATAATAGTAATAATAATAATCATAATAGTAATAATAATAATCATCAAATGTTATCCAAATTCTCTTTATTCTCACTTTTATCATCATTATTTTCATGATTAATAGAATTCTGGTAATTATTATCATTATTACCCTAATAATTGCCAGAATCATGAAATGAATGGAAAAAAACGTCATTTTAGAGTCTACTCTCCAAAGGATATATTTCGCTAAATTTTGCCGATTTTTCGACTTTTGGGATTTTTTTTCTTTTACCTTTTTTATTATATATGGACACAATTCCTGTTATTATCATCATTATTATCATGATTATCATCATTTTTTTCGTTATCATCATCCTTATTATCATTATCATCATCATTGTCATCATTAATGCAATTATTATCATCATTATTGCAATTTTATCATTATTATTGATAGTATTGCAGTTATAATATATATTTTTACATCTGTACGAATAAAACTACAATAATAATATTAATAACAATAATAACATTTTTATAATAATTATTTATATCATTATTTTAATTAATATCGTTATTACTGTAATTATTACTGTAATAATAATTATTTTTACAATCATGCTACCAGTAAAAATAATAATAATGATAATGATAGCAAAAATAATATTAATAATAATAATAATAATAATAATAATTCTGTGGTGTGTTGTGGTGTTTGTGTGATGTATTATAATATATATATATATATATAATATATATATATATTATAATAGTATATTTATATATTATATATAAATATATATTATATTATATATATATAAAATATACAATATATTAGTATATATATATATATATATATATATATATAATATATATATATATAACACACATATATAATACATATATACATATATGTAATATCTATCTATCTATCTATCTATCTATCTATCTATATATATATATATATATATATATATATATATATATTATATATATATATAGGGTCTCTCTGGAGGAGGTGTGGGTGGCCGTAGATTGGCAGTGGCACCCAGAGGGGTATCTCCTGCCCCAAGACCTGGCTCATGGTCACCACTGACGTCTGTTGCATCGCCCTCACCGTCCAAATTCTCTTCCTAATCTCGGTCAGCGTCTGCCACGTCCTCATCGCCGCTACTGGGGCTAACGTCATCTTCTTTTTCACCATGGCCCCAGGAGTAGCTTCCTGGCC
Organism: Penaeus monodon; assembly: GCF_015228065.2. Taxonomy (NCBI): domain Eukaryota; kingdom Metazoa; phylum Arthropoda; class Malacostraca; order Decapoda; family Penaeidae; genus Penaeus; species Penaeus monodon. The sequence continues at coordinate 43,878 of NW_023657537.1, read as the reverse complement.
CATGGTAACGCCACAGCCGGTGCGCCAAGTCCTTGAGGAAGTCAGGCAACGGCCCCACACCAACCAACTTCTTGCTCCTCGACAACTCTTCTGGATGATCCACTTCCTCACAAGTGCCCAGCTTTGCTCTACCACTCGCACTCTCTGTCACTCTTACTCTGTATCTCTCTTTCTCTCTCTCTCTCTCTATCTATCTATCTCCCTCTCTTCTCTCTCTCCCTCTCTCTCTCTCTTTCTCTTTCTTGCTCTCTCTCTCTCTCTCACTCTCATTCTATCACTCCCTTCCTCTTTCTCTCTCTCTCTCTCTCTCTCTCTCCTCACTCACTCACTCACTCTACTACTCTCACTCTCTATCACTCTCACTCTGTATCTCCCTCTCACTCTCTCTATCTATCTATCTTTATCTCTCTCTTTCTCTCTCTTTATTTCTCTCCTTTCCTCTCTCTTTCTCCCTCTCTCTCTCATTCTCTCCCAATATATATATATATATATATATATATATATATATATATATATATATATATATATATATATATATATACGCGTCCTTCGCCAACGCTACTGCACGCCCGGGCAAGTAAACGCGCACGCGGCGGCGACGGTTTTTGCGGCGGCGGCGGAGGCGGCGGACCCGGCGATGGTTTTGCAGCGGTCGTGGTTTTGTGGCAGTAGGACGGTGGAAAGTAAACAAGCAAAAGGAGGCGTCGCCTACTTTGCATGAACATTTAGTGAGGTTTTAAGAATATACTACATACGTATCTGTCATTATATGACCTGAAATTTCTCAAATTTCCTTTTGTTACAATGCAGATATTCCATAAATTATACCAATATACCTTGCTTGCACACAATTTAAGTATTATATATAATATAATATATAATATTTTTATATACAAAAAAGAACTGAGCCTGTCTGAAAATTACATTTACCCCTAAATCTCGTTCTGTAACCATACAACAGATAAACCACCTATGTCATCACATGCCTCCTTCGTCGGTCATATATTTAGAGTATGATAATAGTCCCAGTAACAATAGCAGCATAGTTCCGTGCAAAAAAAAAGTACAATTCGAGTTCATTGATACGTTCTCTCTCCCGCTGCAAAACTGTCGCCACCTCCGACGCAAAACCATCGCTGTCTCCGATGCAAAACCACTGACGCCTCTGTCGCAAAACCACCGCCGGGTCCGCCGCCTCCGCCGGGTCCGCCGCCTCCGCCGCGTGCGCGTTTACTTGCCCGGGCGTGCAGTAGCGTTGGCGAAGGACGCGTGCGGAAGTAGGCGGGTTACAATTTCCCTGTCTAACTGCGGTCAGTTTTACATTAATATATCGTGCTCTGAATAGGTTAACCGACGTAGGGGGGGGGGGGGTAGCGATGACATAGGTAGTTTAGCTGTTGAAAGATTACAATACAAGATTTAGTAAATAATAATGTCTCAGGCAAATAAGTTGATACCTTTAGGCATTTATATATAAAAGGGTTATATCGTGTTTATCAACAAACATCGATGTCGAAGCAAATACCCATGGTCAAAAATCCCTGCTTTAGGCTAATTTGTCTGTGGCTTTGTCCAATACACGAACAATTATAAAAACTTTATAACATGAGGAGCAAAACAAGTTTTCCGAAAAGAACCTAATATTTTTAAACAAAATATAATTTTATACTGTTATACTTTTAAAGCACAATATTTATGTTTTGATTTTCATATAATATTTATTATTATTTATTTATGTTTACATGTAAGAGATTTTATTTCCTGATAGATCTTTAGATATTTCAGTAATTTAACATTTTAGCCCAACATGCAATCGCTGATAATGGTCTTTGGCGTAGGCGTGGCAGATAATTTTAATTAATCAATGAACATATTTCTGAGACAAAGCATGTTAACAGTTTTAGGTATTTTATTTATTTCCACCTTATATAGCAAGGTAATATGGTAATTTTATACGGAGGAATGTGTGATAGGGGCGGTAGGAAGGGAAGGAAGGATCACCTGTTCTCGGGTCAACACCTTGAATTTGGTCATTACCTGGCCTGACTTCTATCCGTCCTGCAGTTGGGTTCTTTCCCTTGTGCGGTTATTTGTTATTGGTTATGAGGGGTGATCACTCGTCTGTAACACGGTCATTTATCAAGTCAGTTACAAGTTCAAACAATAGTTATACATATGGGCAAGTAGTGACGCCAGTTGGTAGATAATTAGGTGTTCAGGCGTAAATACGAGGGGGAAACCCGTCTTTGACCTGGTGTAGATACCTTGGAAACCCTATTAATGCTCTCTAAATAGAATAAAACCAGCGTAAAATCAATCTATTAGGTAATTAACCTTTTAGTTTTATAATAATGAAACATGCAAAGGTATGAAATATTGGTTATCGCATTTACATTTACACAGAAAATTTAAGCCTGTTATTTGTGTTATCGCCTCTTAGGGCGTATGTTTGTGTAAGCTTGAGAGTCATAGTAAAGTACAACAAGAATTTCATGATCCTTTTCAATAAACTATATTTTTATTATGAAGATGTC
>NW_023657537.1:15000-20000 GCF_015228065.2 Penaeus monodon | reverse complement strand
TGTGTTTTTGTGTGTGTGTATACATATATACTACACCCTTAAAATATATATATTATATATTAATATATATAATATAATAATAAATATATAATTAGAGGAGAGAAGGGAGAGAGAGAGAGAGAGAGGAAAAGAGAGAGAGTGGGATACATTATATATAATATATAAAATATATATATATATATTATATATATGTATAATACATTTTAATATTATATTAATATATAATTTTATAAAATTTTATTATATAAAATATTTATTTATATATTATATTATATATTTTATATTTATATAATTATATATCTATATTAAGTTTTGTGTTGTGTGTGTGTGTTTGTGCGTGTGTGGTGTTTATTATAATATATATTTAATTATTAAAAGAATATTATATATCTTACCCCCTTTAAAATTTATATATATATATTTTTATATTTTTTTTATCTATATTTATTAAATATAATATATATTTTTATATAAATTGTTGTTGTGTGTGTGTGTGTGTGTGTTTATCTATTTACATACATATATATTAAAATATTAATATATTATATATATATAATTATATATATTATATATATATTTTAAAATATATATATACAACACCACACATACATACATACATCATAATATATATATATTATATAATATATTTTAAAATTTTATATAATATATATAATATTATTATAAATAAATTATATATATGTATTATATATGTATATATAATTATATATAATATATTAAATTATATATATATATATATAATATGTTTTAAAATACATTATTTTTATATATATATATATATATATATATATATATATTATATTATAATAATATATTGTGTGTGTTGTGTGTGTGTGTGTGTGGTGTGTGTATGTGTTGGGGGGGTGTGTGTTTTATATACATACCATATAAATATATATATTATATAATATTAATTTTATATATAATAGTATGTATTATATAAACACACCCCCACACAAACCCCCACACCCCCAAAAACCACCCAATATAATATTATATATAATATTAAAAATATATTAAAATAAAATATTATTAATATTTAAAACCCACACACAACACACACATCCCCTCCACTACATACATATATATTAAAAATATATATATATATATATAATATATTTTAAAATATATATTATTATAATACACAAACACACAGAACACACACCCCAAACACACACAACACACACACACACACACACACCATATTATATATATATATATATTATATATATATATATATATATATAATATATTTATTATGCATTATGTTGTATTTGTTGTATATATATATATATATATATAATATATATATAAAATTATATTTTATATATTATATATTTTATTATGTTTATATATATTATTTGTGTGTATCTTTTGGGGTTGTTTTTGTGTTTAATTTCTACATACATTTATTATTATTTTATATTTTTAAAATTATATTTATATATTTTATATTATTTATATTATTAAAATAAATATATATATATATATATATATATTATATATAATATATATAATCTATGAATATAAAAATTTTTTTTTCTCTCTCTCTGTCATGTATATATATTATTTTTATTATTATTTTTAAATATTAATATATATATATAATATAATATATATATATGCACAATGTATAAAATTTATATATTTGGGAAAACCAGGGATTTCGAAACGTAGTCTCATTTCAATAAATCTAGTATTTGGTTTTTTCCCCACAACCACCACACAAAATAATATAGATAGATGATAGATAGATAATTATACATATATATATATTATACACACACACATATATTACATTTTATATATAATATATCATATTTTATATATATAATTATATATATATATATAAAATATATATAATAATATATAATAAAATTGGATATATATAAAAGTGCAACTAGAATGCTAGTAACCATTGCTGCTAAATAAGGTCATGTCCCAATGGTCATCGAGAGTCCCACAATGATTCCCTCACTAGACAAGAATACCAAATTACGAATCATTAGAAAAAGAAAAGCCTCCCCGTCGCCAGTAACACCCAAAATCGGACATACCACAGTTCCCCTAAAAATCATTCGCTAAAACACAGCCAAACCGCCAGTATGTAAGTACAGTACATCACAAAAACCAGGTAGGTTTTGAACATGGTTACCATAAACTGACAATATAATCAGCCACCCGACAGAAGATGTCCCAGATAAACTAGGCACTCAAAAGCGTAAATTTAATTGATGGCAACTCAGCTAAGTGCTAGACGCTGAACCCGCGACCCGGGGCCGCGGTGTGGCAGCTCTGACGGACGTGCCAATGACCTTTTTATTAAAATACTCTATTAATAAAAGTTACCATTTCATTAAATAAATAAAATAAAATCTTATGTTTACGCGAGAGATCTCTAAACAGAGGGATTAGCCCGCTGTGTTTACGCTAAACTACCGACGAGACCTTAATTAGTAGACAACATTTGCATGTCTTTGGGTCCCGCCAAGAAGGTGACCTAAGGAGCATGGCAACCTTTTCGGTAATTTTTTGGGGAGGATTATATAAGTGTACATGGAAATGTATAAAAGACATTCTTGCCAGTTCAGAAGTGTTTAGTATTGCACGTAATATACATACTTGGTTTTATGCCTCAGATATTATAACGGGTATAGAAAACCCCAATTACATTGGGTTGCAGGGGTATTGATACTGGTATTCGCTTGACTCTTTTTTTCTAAGAGTTGACAAACCCCGCAGTATAAAACACACAAGACATGTCTAGTTATAATCGGGCCGCGCGGAGGTCACGGTCACTGCCCGGAGGGAGAGGGCGGAGCTGACCTTAGCGGGGGTGGTAGCTTAGCACGAACTCCCGGTCAAACGAGGTCAGATATAAAATGTGACCTCCGCCCCCGCTGAGCGGTGTTCTTATTTGGACATTTGGATCCACGTGGTAAAACCCACGGTCACTGAAACAGAATAGAATTATCCAATCCTGTAACAAATAGATTATCCACATCTTATATTGCTCGGCCCTACTCGGCCTCGCCTCGAGGCCCCTTCAAGGGTGACCTAACTTGGTTTGGGTCGTCTCGTTCTCGTGCGTTGCCCCTGGTTCAACTTCGTGGCTGCCCCGTCCATGTTTGTCCTCATCCTCCTGGTCCCGGGTGTAATCTGCTCGCCCCTCGTTTAAACCCACACGTCCTCGAAAGTCTCGCACAGGCCCTCCTTGACTTCAATTCGTCTTGACCTCCTCGTAGTCCTGGCCCAGGCCTAACTGGGGGCGGCGTCCTCGTCCACACGTCCTCACAGATCTCGTCCAGGTCCTTCTCGCGTCCACACTCCTCGTAATCTTCGTCCGGATCAAACGGGCGTCGGGCAGGGGCGGCATCTCGGGCGGTTTTATACCTGCGCTACGAGCTCCTGGAGTTGACCGATCTGCAGGCGTCCGCCAGGCGTCCCCTATGCACAGCATTCTGGGCGACTGGTACCTTTTCTGACGAGAATCTTGGTCCGGGGGCCTATGGCGATCTTCGATGACGTCCTTCTCACAGCATCCTAAGGGTCCTCCTTGGGTGCCGTGTCGTCCGACTGCAATATAAAGTCGGGGGCCAGATCATACACGTAAGGGCCAGAGTAAGAGAAAAAGAAAGGCAACAGAGAGAGGGGGTGGTAGTTACCACTAGCCGGTTATTCATAACAATTTACGGTTTTAATGTTGGTTTTTAACTTTTTTTCGTCTTTTTTCATTTTGTTTTTTTTTTCACAAAGGTAAAGAAGAAAATAGAAGGGGGAGATGTCAGTAGCGGTCCGCATAGACCTATTTGAACTACCAACCATCTCTGATAGATATGAGAATAGATAAGGGAACGACTCGCGTCCGCGAAGATCTATTTGAACCATAGTCGTCACACAGATAAGAAATAGATGTAACTTGTACTTTATGTATGAACCACTCGTCATGACAGACAAAATTGCGGCTAAAGAGATAAATCTTTACGCCGGCACTAAGACAATGAAAGGTCAGTGTCATTTGTCCTGCGTGTGTGAGTGAGGTGAAGGTGTGGGGTTTTATGCGTGTTTTGAGTGACAGCTAGCGTTAATGAGAGGGAAGCGAGTGACCTCACACAGAGAATGAATCATAAACACGAAAATTAACGTTCACTACAACAAAACTGAAGTAAATTAGCAATGCTAGCTATTTAAGATTATTTAAAACTACCACATTGAATTCAACATATAATGATATCGACAGAATGTACGCATGAATGAAGGGTGACATGAAAAAATATTCGCCAATTTTTATCAAGCAAATCTTCTCGGGTCAGAAATCTGAACTGCCGAGGTACATGTCTAGCTTTGCACGTCAGACTTCAATAAAACTAAATAACGGGGGATCCTATACCCAAATGCCGTATAGACTGAAGCGACTTGAGCCAGGAATATAATATCCTGCTCTTTTCTGCGTTTTCTGAAATGGGGCGCTCGCAAATTCCCGAAGGATTATATTCACGAATCACACAAACGCTGGGGGTACCCAAAACATGCAAGCGACTTCAAGAGGGTGAGAAAGGTGTGTTTTAATAAGCGAATAATGATTCTAGCTTAAACCCCTAGTCCTACATTAATTAACGGACGTACCGCGGTCACACCGACTCAAAGGGAGCCGAACGAACGAATAACTTACTCTCGAACGACGGAGCGCAGATCTATTAGGCGTTTACGCAACCCCGGGGCAATATGGGGAAATCCTGTGCACTATGATATGGGGGAAGATCCTACGCTATATCCAAATAATCAATTTTGTTACCTGCTTCGCTCTAGCGCCGGGGATAGAACGTGTCACCAAAAAGCAATGTAACAATGATATGTTTGCTTCAAATTAGAGGGAACAAGTGGTCATCTGACCTTACCCACGCCGCCACCGAGGACGGTCAGGTAAACACAGGAAATTAACCTTTTTCTAATCCAAAGTGACCGAAAAAAGAAAGAAAGGG
>NW_023657537.1:5000-7500 GCF_015228065.2 Penaeus monodon | reverse complement strand
AAAACACGTAAGTACACGTTTTGGGGCCCCTTTCTTATTTCTTTTCCCCTTTCCCTTTTCCCATACATGTGTTAAGCCGTTGTTTTTTGTTGGGTTAAAAGGGGCTAATGACAGCAAAAGGCACGTTTTTCCACTATTCTTCCACCCCAGATCGCATTTCCGTGCGATCGAGTATGTGATCAAAAAACATGAATCGTTCGTTAGTTAAGTAATTAAATTTTTTTCTCTCGTTTTTAGATATTTATATTGTTTCATCTGCAACGAATTTAACGCGTTCGTGATTTTATCTTATCGCGAATATCATTTCATTTTATCTCGTTCCTAACCCTCGCGCCCGACCTGACCTTCCCTTTTCTTTCTTTTGCGGTCACTTTGGATAGAAAAGGTTAATTTCCTGTGTTGACCTGACCGTCCTCGGTGGCGGGGTGGGGAGGTCAGATGACCACTTGGTTCCCTCTAATTTGGAAGCAAACATATCATTTTTACATTGCTTTTTTGGGGACACGTTTTATCGGCGCTAGAGCGAAGCAGGTAACAAATTGTATTATTTGGATATAGCGTAGGATCTTCCCCCATATCATAGTGCACAGGATTGCCCGATATTGCCCCGGGGTTTTCGTAAAAGCCTAATAGATCTGCGCTCCGTCGTTCGAGAGTAAAATTATTCGTTCGTTCGGGTCCCTTTGAGTCGGTGTGACCCGCGGTTACGTCCCTTAATTAATGTAGGACTAGGTTTTAAACTAGAATCATTATTCGCTTATTAATCACACCTTTCTCACCCCCTTGAAGTCGCTTGCATGTTTTGGTACCCCCCAAGCGTTTGTGTGATTCGTGAATTATATATCCTTCGGAATTTTGCGAGCGCCTATTACAGATACGCAGAAGAGAGCAGGATATTATATTCCTGGCTCAAGTCGCTTCAGTCATATACGGCATTTGGGGATAGGATCCCCCCCTTATTGAGTTTTTATTGAAGTCTGACGTGCAAAGCTAGACATGTACCTCGGCAGTTCAGATTTCTGACCCGAGAAGATTTGCTTGATAAAAATTGGCGAATAATTTTTTTATGTCATCAATCATTCATGCGTACATTCTGTCGCATATCATTATATGTTTGAATTCATGTGGTAGTTGAAATAATCTTAAATAGCTAGCATTGCTAATTTACTTCAGTTTTGTTGTAGTGAACGTTAATTTTCGTGTTTATGATTCATTCTCTGTGTGAGGTCACTCGCTTTCCCTCTCATTAACGCTAGCTGTCACTCACACACGCATACACACACACCTTCACCTCACTCACACACGCAGGACAAATGACACTGACCCTTTCATTGTCTTAGTGCCGGCGTAAAGATTTATCTCTTTAGCCCGCAATTTTGTCTGTCGTGACGAGTGGTTCATACATAAAGTACAAGTTACATCTATTTCTTATCTGTGTGACGACTATGGTTCAAATAGATCTTCGCGGATCGCCGATGTCGTTCCCTTATCTATTTCATATCTATCAGAGATGGTTGGTAGTTCAAATAGGTCTTGCGGACCGCTACTGACATCTCCCTCTTCTATTTTCTTCTTTACCTTTGTGAAAATAAAACACAAAATGAAAAAAAGACGAAAATAAGTAAAAACCAAAATTAAAAACACTAAATTGTTATAAATAACCGGCTATGGGTAACTACCACCCCATCTTCTCTGTTGCCTTCTTTTTCTCTTACTCTGGCCCTTACGTGTATGATCTGGGTCCCCGACTTTATATTTCAGTCGGACCCACCGGGACCGAAGGAGGACCCCTTTGGATGCTGTGAGAAGGACGTCATCGAAGATCGCCATAGGCCCACGGACCAAAATTCTCGTCAGAAAAGTACCAGTCGCCCCAGAATGCTGTGCTAGGCGACGCCTGGCGGACGCCTGCAGATCCGGTCAACTCCAGAGCTCGTAGCGCAGGTATAAGCCGCCCCGAGATGCCGCCCCTGCCCCGACGCCCGTAATCCGGACGAAGATTACGAGGACGTGTGGACGCGAGAAGGACCTGGACGAGATCTGTGAGGACGTGTGGACGAGGACGCCGCCGATTAGGCCTGGGCCAGGACTACGAGGAGCTCAGACGAAACGAAGTCAAGGAGGACCTGTGCGAGACTTTCGAGGACGTGTGGATAAACGAGGACGAGCAGATTACACCAGGGACCAGGAGGATGAGGACAACATGGACGAGCAGCCACGAAGATGAACCAGGACAACGCACGAGAACGAGACGACCACCCAAGTTTAGGTCACCTTGAAGGCGCCTCGAGGGCGAGGCGCGAGTAGTGGCCGAGCAATATAAATGTGGATAATTCTATTTCTGTTACAGGATGTGGATAATTCTTTTCTGTTACCAGTGGACCACGTGGCTGTTTCCCACGTGGATCCAAATGTCCCAAATAAGAACCACCCGCTCAGCGAGGGCGGAGGTCACTTTTTAAATTCTGACCTCGTTTGACCGGGAGTTCGTGCTAAGCTA
>NW_023657536.1:0-20000 GCF_015228065.2 Penaeus monodon | reverse complement strand
ATAAAGAAAATTTTGGATAACTTTTCATTTGAAAAAAAAAATCTAGCAACATTTTATGTTTTTTCTTTTTGTTTCTATTTCGTTTTCCCCTTTTTAAACGGGGAAGTAGAAAAACCCCTAGGGGTTAAAAATTTTTCTTTTTTCCCTTTGGTTCCATGTACTTCCCAAACTGTCGTCATTATTTTTTCGTCTATTTATAAAATATTTTAATGATAATGGAGTTGTTTTTTTATTATTTTTATTTTTATTTTTATTATTATTATTATTTTTTAATTATTTTTATTATTATTATTTTTACTTTTTACTTTTTATCGTTTTTATCTTTTATTATTGACTGTCATCTTTAAAATTTAAACCTTTTTAAATTGATTATTTATGTAGTAGAAAAAATAGTGGTAGTTGTCATAACAGGAGTCTGGTATCATAATGATGTTTATTAATTTTAAAAAATTAGACAAAAGAAATAAAAAATTTTAAAAAAAAAATAAAAAAAATAAATAGTAAAAATAATGAACCGAGTTTCTTCTATATGGCTCTAAATCCACGTTTTTTTACGTCTATGCCCCCAAAGAAATCGTAACCTTTTCATTTTATGTCTTTCTTTTTAATTTGGTTTTTGGGAAAAAATTAAAAAATTTTACTACTGAACAAAACCCCCCAAAAAGTTTCCCCTTGTAAAGGGAAAATGTAATAAAAAAGGGGGTTTTTGTATCTTTAAATGAACACTAAAAAATTTTTTTATTGTTTTTTTCCTCGTCTTTTCTTTTGTGATGAATTTTTTGGGAAAAAAAATTTTTTTACTTTTTTTCCTTTTTATCTTTTGGGCATATCTTTCTAATTGAAACGTTCAAAAAAGTTTTAAACTCCAAGTAAACTGATATACCAGGGGAAAAAAAGATTTGGCAATCATCATTTTCATCATCAAACATCATCATCACCTTATTTTTAAATTTCTAATATTATTTTTATTTTTTTTTAATTTTTTATTATTATTTTTTAGTAGTAGTAGTGTAGTATAAAAATTTTTATTATTTAAAATATTAGTAATTGGGGTATTATTTTCTTTAAAAAATTTTCTATCATTGCCAAAAAAATAGTTTTAACTGTAAATTTAAAAATAATAACAATAAAAAAATAATAAATAATATAATAATAATAATAATAAAAAACAAATCGTTTTTAATATGTTATTTTAAAATTTTTTAATTTATTTTATCTTATTATTATTTTCCAAAGGTAGTATTTAAATTTCAAAATAATTATATAACAGTAAAAAATTACAGTAATAAAAGATATTAACTTAAAAATGAATAAAGATCATTATAAAAATCGTTATTTTTGTTAAATTTTTTTGTTTTACTGTTTTATTGTAGTTGTTATTATTTTAAATTTAAGAAAAATATATTATAACCCGCAATAATTGCAATTTTAATGATAGTAATTGCAATAAAAGATGATAATAATTCCAATAATGATGATAAAGTGTATCTTTCGTGGGTGTGTTTGGGGTGGGTTTTGTGTGTTTTTTGGGGCCCTGGTTTGCCGGGGCCCTGCGTGTGTGTGTTTGGGTGTGTGTGTGTGTGTGTGTGTGTGAATGTGTGTGTTTTTCTGTGTGTGTGTATATGTTTTATGAATATATGTATATATAATAAAATATATAATATATATATATATAAAAATATATTATATATTTTTTTATAGGTGGGTGTGTGTGTGTTGGGTGTGGTTTTGTTGTGTGGGGTGTGTGGGGTGTTTTTTGTGTGTGGGTAATATATATATATAAATTATATTTTATATAATATATATATATATAAATATATATATTTTTATATATGAGAGGGGCCCAAAAATGATTAATCATTCCTTGATTTTATTTCAGCCCTTTTGGGTCTTCTTTTCCCCTTTTTTTGCAGAATAAGGAAAAACGGGTCAAAACAAACATCGAAAGAATTTCTAATTTTTTAAACATACGTAACATTAATTGATAAAAATTTTTAAATCAAAAACCCATACGAAAAATATACAACCTATAAACTATATAAAAATTTTAGCACGCCCGCGGTATTTTGGGCCCTGATAATAAAACGAAAACCCCCCAAAACGCTACCCACCAAAACACACAAATACGAAAATAATTTAAACCCCCACTCGAAATAAAAAAAACAAACAGATAAAAGGCCCCAACGCTGCAAAGGGCTCATGCGGGGACTGTTTCCCAAAGAAGGGGGTTTTGGGATACACTCCGTCTTTTACTAAAAGCTTTGTCCCGATGTCGAAGCCGTGGGGCACGCGGACTCCTCGGGGGACGGGCGGGGGGGGGCCCCAAACCCCTTTTCGGAGGCTGGTTTATCTGTTGCCGGCCTCGGTGTTCGCCAACTAGGGCGAAAAACCCCCCGGGGCCCTTTTTTGCCGGGGTGCGGACGACCCGGGGGCGACGTTTGAGCAGCGCCCCAAGGGCCCTGAGAGAGAGAAGAGAGACCGTATCGATTTATGCCTCCTGGCACTATTTCCTATTTTATTTTAAAAACTTTGGTTTTTACGTTGGACATCTCTCTTATAAAAAAGTTTCCCCTTTCCGAGGTTTTTTTAATTTCGAAACACGGGCACAAAGGCGAGGGGTTTTACGGCGGTCCCTCACAGGTGACGGTTTGTCGCAAGCCAAGGGGTTTTCGCACTCACCTGGTGGGGGGGGGTTCGCCCCCTTTCATTCGAGTTGCCACTTTTTCCTTTTTTTTTCTTTTTTTTTTCCAAACCGCATCTTATTTTCTTTACATCTAATTTTGCATGTTCATTTATTTTTCATCATTACTTATATCACACAATTATTTCATTCGTTCTTGGCTCTTGTTCTCATTCTCTCTTGTTCGTGGGTTCACTGGGGTTATCATGAACCCTCACATCAAATCTGCACAATTCGCGCGTCACACTATCCTTTTTTCACTATACGTCTAATGTAGTTTTTTTTATAACAGTCTGAGGTGGCTTCCATTCGTGTAATTAGTAAGTATCTCAGACATAGTAGTATATAGCTCTCGATGGTTAGATCAATTAACACAACTCATTCGCCTCGTTCACACTTCACCTAGTATGCGGAACTGAAGACGGGGATTCTCTTTCAATAGTCGTTACATCATTTTGTTTTGTTTCAATCCATAACTTTTCGCCCTTTCAAACACCCCATCTATCCTTTCAGCTCAGCTCCACTCTGAGCTAGTTTTAGCGCAATTCTGCAGAACACGTCTGGCATGTTTTGTATTCCATTCTTCATGAAACATCCACCCTTTTTCTACGTTCCTGAAGTTAGCGTTGAGACCGGTACCCCTAGAAGAATATTGAGCATAACCTTGTTAAGATAATCATATTCTTCAATTAATATCACGTGTATCAGTGTTTCCTAGTCGTCGCCCCCGAGTTTCTCTATACATTATCCGCTACTCGTCATAAAGCTTTGTTACACTGATAGTGGACCCACCCATTAAATCCTCATTGGTACGGCCAACTCACCTTAACCTCTCATCCATTCGCTTCACAAACCCCATGTGTTCCTCGCGCGCCACAGTCAATCGTCCTTATGTCACTGCAGTGATAATTCATACAAGAAAGGTTTCAAATCTAATCACCAACATGATTAACAGTAGCACTACATTTATTAATCCTCTTTCTCAATTTCTTCGGGGAGACGATCGGGCATGTATCGGGCGTAGTTCGCACACCTAGCGGTTTTAAATCAGGTGCGCTTCCAGGTTGACTCTATTCTCGATCCTTTCGTCCCATCTCCGTCACTTATTCTGATTCTATATAAGCCTACTTCGGGTCTAACACTGGTATCACTTCTCATCTATCATCTTGCCATCTGTTTTGCATTTTGCATCTACCAATCCTAACATTATTCCGCAACAAGACTTCCTGTCTGACGTCCCACTTTGGTATTCTCGCCGTTTGTTACGCATTTTCCTCGTCTGTGTCTCCTTTTGAATTCTACTTCTTTAGCTAAACTCCACAGCGTTTCTTGTATTTCTCCTAACTCGCCAATGCATTCGTCTACTGTGTCTTCCTTCGAACTCACGTCTCTCGGGTCTCTCGGCAATTTAGGCTCTCTACCAAACAATAGATGGAAAGGAGAATATCCCGTGGAAGCATGAGGGGTTGTGTTATACATTGACACAAGGCCAGACACATTTCAGGCCACTTTCTTTTTAGCTCTCTCATCTAAGGTGACTAAAGGTCATGCAGAGTCCGATTGAAGCGTTCACAGACACCATTCCCTTGAGGGTGATACGCCGTAGTTCTAATCTTCTCAATTCCATAATACTGACACAATTGTTGGATTAGTGAACTGCAAAAGTTTCTACCCTGATCTGAGAGAAGTCTCTCTGGAGACCCGAACTTATCAAATATGTTGTCTTTTAGAAGTTTAGCTACGGTACTCGCCTTCTGGTCTTTCGTCGGGAATGCAAAGCTGTACCGTGTAAATACATCAGTCACCACGAGGACATTTTCTACGCCCATTCTTTTGTCTAGCAATGTGAAGTCCATGGCAAGTAATTCCCATGGTTTGCTAGCTTCAACCGTCCCCATGAATGTCCGCGCCTTCGGAAATTCATCTTTACCTACTCTACATTTTTCGCATCTGGAGATATATTCTCCGACTGACGATGCCATCCCCGGCCAAAACCCTCTAGCCCTTACTAAAGCTAGGCTGCGATTCCTCCCTTGATGCCCAAAATGGTCATGACACGCCTGCATCAACCTCAGTTGTAATTTCGGGGGAAGGACTGGCGTAACCCGCCACGTATTGATGCCTGTATTCAACTGATGGTAAATCGCATCATCCCGTAATACCAAATTCGCCCGTGTGCGATAAAGTTTCCTAAAGTCTTCGTTAATTAGCCATTTTTCTTTCCTCTCGTCTGTTAATTCTCCCCTTAGTAGCTTTTTTATCCCTTCAAAACAAACCATTTCCCCTTGTAGGTCTTCTAGTTCCCTTCGTGACCATAGTTCTGTCGTCATCACGTCTCTCCTAGCGGACATCACCGTATATACTTCGTCGCTGTCGCTACCCTCAGTTTCTTGCGGTAATCTTGAGAGTTCGTCTGCTATAGTATTATCTCTCCAGCTTTGTATTTGATCGTAAAAGTTAAACTGTTTGAGATCGTTACACCATCTGCTTTCTATTGCTCCCAACTTGGCAGTTTATAAATTGACGAGGGGTGAATTGTCTGTGTACACAGTAAAATGCTTCTGCTAAATAGTTATGAATTTAGCGGCCACAGCCCATGTTGAGTGCAAGTAACTCTAATTTTGGGAGCTGTAGTTGAGCCATATGTCTCTTGACCGCGTAATCCTATTGCATAGCAAACAGGATGAACCTCCATTTTCAATCTCTTTGTGAAAGTCACAGCTCCTAAACCTTGGAAACTTGCGTCTGTCTCTAATATAAATTTTTTTTTCAAAGTTATATATATATTAAATAAAAATTATAATATATATATATATATATTTTTTTATATATTATAATAAACTATATAAAATTTTTTATAAACCTTTTTGTACCCTAACGAATAATTAAATATATATTAATATATAAATATATATAAATATAAATATATATAATATATATAAATTTTAATACATAAAAGGGGATAAAATATATATATATTAATATATTTATATATATATTAATATTATATATATTAAAAAGATAAACAGTACATACAAGTAAATATAACTTATGCTTATATTATTTA
Source organism: Penaeus monodon (assembly GCF_015228065.2). NCBI lineage: Eukaryota > Metazoa > Arthropoda > Malacostraca > Decapoda > Penaeidae > Penaeus > Penaeus monodon. Next base: position 14,253 of record NW_023657536.1, on the reverse strand, counting down.
TAATATATATAATATATATAATTATTTATAATATTCCTTATTAACTAACTATTTTATTTTATAAATAAGTTGTTGAAAATGTGATTATATAACGCACACACACACACAAAAACCCCAACACCACACCACACCACCCCACAACCACACACAAAACCCCACCCCACAATTTTTAAATTAAAAAATTATAATTATTTTAAATTATATAAAATTTATAATTATATATATTATATTAAATTAAAATATAAAATTATATATATATATATATATTAGTATCTATATATGTTTATTTATTATAATTAAAATATATATATATATATATTTATATATTATAAAATTTTTATAGATTATTAATTTAACACACACACACCCCAGAAACACAAACAGACACCAGAACACAAGACACACCCACCACAGACACACCACACACACAACACCACACACACACCCACACACACACACACCCACACAAACACCACACAAATATATTATATAAAAATTATTAAATAAATATATTATAATAATATGTGTGTGGTATTTTTGGTTTTAAATATATTGATATAAAAAACAATATACAAATATAATATATATGAATATATGATACATACATTTTGTTTCAATGTATTATCTATCTATATATTGGTATAATTAAAATTTTAAAATTTTTATTAGATAATATATTTACTTATATAAATTAAATATATATTATAAATAATTATAATATATTTTAAAATATATATATATAATATTTTAAAAATAATATATAAAATATATATAGTACATAAAAATAATATAAATTTTTAAATATTACATATACATATACTATATATAATGGTATATTATTACAACAATTAGATAAAATTTATATATAATATATATATAGAAAAATATATTTTTTATAAAAATTTTTGAAATATATATAATTTTATATACACACACACACAATCCGCATACCAACACACACACACACACACAACACACACACCCACCAACTATAATATATATATATAAAAAATAATATAATAATTTATTATTTTAAAATTTTTTTTTATTTATTTATTTTTTTTTTATTTTTTTTATTTTTTTTATATTATTATTTTTTTTTAACGGTTTTTTCATTTTTGGCCGCCGGGGTCACAGCATGATACTTAAGGTATTTTTCATTTTGTAGCTTTTGGGAGTGAGTGGGGTACGTCCCCGTTTTTCCAGGAGAGTGCGGTTTTTCCTTTTTAGGTAATAATTCTCTTTTTTTTACGGGCTTGTGACCAGCACGACTTTTGGGGTGGTTTGGGCCCCCCCTGTGGTAGGTAACAATCGAAGTGAGTTCCTTGCCCAAGGAACACGCCCCGGCCCGGTATCAACCCCGGGAACTCGATTGCCGTCTCCCGTTTTGATCCGATGCTCAACCACTGGGCCCCCACGGCCTTGTCTTATCCTACAAGGGCGTTGGTGATCAGGGGTTTTTATGTTTTTCTTGGAAATTTTAGGCAATTTTTGCCGTTCCTTCCCCCCGGTGTTTTTATGAGTACCATTCTACCCCGGTCCCGTTTCCCCGGATAGGGGCCGGTGGGCAATCGAGGGAAGTCCTTTCCCAGGGAACAAGCCCCGGGCCCCGGTGACCAAACCATCAACTCAAACGCCGTCGCGACTGCCCGAGCTCTAACCCCTCGGCCAGTGTTATGTGTGGGTGGTTGTGTTTATCTTTTTTTGGGTGTTGTATATAATATTTTAAAATTAAAAAATATATTTTAATATATAATATAATATATATATATATATTTAGATGTTGTGTGTTGTGTGGTGTGTGTGTTTTGCGGATGTATATATATTTTAAATTTTAAAATTTTTATTTTAATAATTTTTAAATAATATAAATATTTTTATAATAAAAGATTTAATATTTATATAATATATGATTATATATGTAACTATATATACAACACCACAAAAAACCCACACACAAAACACAAAACAAACATTTATATAAAATAAAAAATTATATTTATATAAAAATATTTATTATAATATTTAAAATAATAACACACACACACACACCAAACAACACACACACACACACACCAAATTTAATTATATATATTATAATTTTTAATAAATATTAAAATTAATTATATTATAATATATATATTTATGTATTATTTTATTGTATATATATGTATATATATTTTATATTATATTTATATTATATAATGGTTGTGTGTGTGTGTGTGTGTTGTGTGGTGTTGGGTGTCATGTATGTATATTTTGTTATTAATATAAATAATACATAATGTAAAATTTAATTTTATATCACACACAAAACACCATAAAAACCAACGAAACACACCCCACAACACACACACACCCACAACACATTATATTATATAAAATATATATTATATATATTATTATATTATTTATTAAAATATATATTATATATATTTTTTTTTTTTTTTTTTTTTTTTTTTTTTACCTATATGGGAAGATCTGAGGTAATTAAAAATAATATATATATATATATAAAATATATAAATATATATATATATATATATTTTTTTTTTTTTTTTTTTTTTTTTTATATGTGTGTTGGTTGTGTGTTGTTTGTGTTGTGTGTGCGTTATATTAATATATTTTAAATATATATAATATATATATATATATATAGATATTTTGTATAATATATATAATACACACCACACACACACACAACACAAATATACTTATATAATAATTATATTATATATATATATATATTATATATTTTAATATATATATATATTTTATATATATAATATATATATATATATATTAAAATATAGTATATATAATGTATATATATTATATATTTATATTTATATATATTGTGTGTGTGTGTGTGTGTGTGGTTGAGGTGTTGTGCTGTGTATGTATGTTTTTATATATGTATATATATATATAAATATATACATATATGTATGAATATATATATATATCACCCACACAAACACACTACAAACACACACAGACAACACACAAACACACAACACACACATTTTTAATATATATAAATATATATATAATATATTTATATATTATTTTATATTATATATGTATTATATATATATATTAATGTTTATATGATTATATATATATTATCATATATATACATAACCAACACACACACACACCAAACAAAACACCACACAAGTCATAATAATATATATATAATATATATATATTATATATAGTTTATATATATGCTAATAATATATATAAAATATATGTATATATAAAATGTGTATATATATGTATATATATAATATATTATATATATATATATATATGTGTGTGTGTGTGTGTGTTGTGTGTGTGTGTGTGTGTTGTGTGTGTGTGGTGCGTGTTGTATGTATTATATATTGTTTTATATATATAAATAAAATAATATATGGAATATATATATTAATATACACACACCAGACACACATAAAAACCACACAACACACACACACAACACACACCCCAACAACAAATTTAATATTTTATAATTATTTTATATAATTTTTTTTTTTTTTTTTTTTTTTTTTTTTTTTTTTTTTTTATACCCTATATGGAGATCCTAAGCTCGGGGAAATTCCGTACACAGATTATTGGCCTGATACAGCAAGGCCTCCATACGGGACCAAAAGATGCTGTAGAAGTGTGTGGGTATGTCGACCTTCTTCTTTAATCGGGTGAGGCAGGCTGCGTCCTTGCACTACCATTTTTTCACACACTTTGTATGTACTGGATACGGGTCAAGCCTACTAGCCAGGCCGTGTGGGCACACTAGCATTTAGGGTCTTGGACCTTAACTTGTGCCGGCGATTGTTGCCATCCATAACGTAGAGTCCTTGGAAGTCACTGTGGCGGCTTTTGATGCATTTAGCAATGGGGCGAAGCCCCTAGTGACCATAGACGTCCTCCTGGACCAGACCAAATTCAGGAACTTTGGCCTTGTTCGGAACCCGTTTTCAGTCGTATCCATGCTTGCGGCGAGGACGTTGAAGTTAGAGAAAGTTTTCCAACCTTGTAGCGTAGTCCATATCTCTGGGTTGTCAGACCGGAAGTCGTAGACGGATTGCTGCAACAGGAGCATGAACTCGACAACACGAGCATTTGGAGTCTGTCGGTACTATGTAGAGGAACGTAGCTGCGTGTCTCAAGGCCTTCATACTTTTCAGTTTGCTCTATGGAAGCGAACCTGGAAGCTCTCCAGTGTCCTGGAGTTCGCCTTGATGCTTTTGTAACAGTCGCCTTCACGTGGGATCTGGGTTTACCGCTTTGCAGGACCGCGTGTCCAACAGCGGTTACACCGGCGACTGGCATTGGGACCTTGTTACTTGCTTCCGGAATCGCACTCAGGCTATATGGCCACCTTAGCTCGTTCCCTTTGGACGACCTGCCACCGGTTTTCTCTCTTCGCAGACAACTCCGTTGGGTGTAGCGACCTGTGGACGACCTAGGAATCATGGCTTGGGCAGCTCTACAGACCTGTCGACGAGGAAATAGCGTTGGCCGTGTGCCTGCCTGAGACTCGCCTCAGAATCCAAGTGGCCTTGGAAGCTGAATGATGGATGCTGCCATGCGACCCCGGCGGCGTTAACCCCTTGATGAGGGTGTGTACATAATATATAATAAATATATATATATATATATATTAATAATATATTATATATATAATCTTATTTATAACTACACCCACAACACACAACACACCACACACACACCACCGACCACACAGACACATATATAGTAATAGATACTTCTATGTATATATTATATTCTATTATTATATCTCGCGATCGATAACATATATAGCTCTAGTATATATATATATATATATACTAATATCTATCTCTATATAAATATCAATGTATATTACATATAATTTAAATATCTATATAAAGGCCTATATATCACTAATACTTATATCTCTAGTACATTTTAAACTGGTGCTATTTCAAATTTAATATGGCCATATCGATACGTATCTATTTTACTCTCTCTATAATAATTAATATATATATATATATATATATATATATTTTATTTTATTTATTTATTATATATTACACACACACACACACACACACACACCAACACAACACCACCCACACAACCCCCACCACCACCACACACACATATCTATACATTTTAAATTATAGCTACGCCAGTGTGTCTTGTCTCTGTGCGAACCATGGTTACCGTCATGACGGGACTCTGGGCAACATAACGCATCTGGATGTGAGCGAGGCGAGGAACAACCAGAGAACGGAGTTGGGTGCTGCTCCTGTGAAGACCTCGTGTGTGCCCTTGTGTGACATGATATACCTTTTGTGTGCCCTGTTATAAGCTGTATTGTGCTGTGTAGACAGCTGGTTTCCCCTGTATTGTGCCTATATAAAGTGTAGGTTAAATAACTTGTGTAACCAAAGGAAGACTGTCAGTTTTAGTGTTTACTCTGCCTGCTCGCCACGTTGGCTTTCTCTTCCTGTGTTGTTCTGGTACGCTGTGGTGTGCGTGCCATCTTGGAGCTTTTCAGTGTTCACGACCCTGTATATAACACTCCGTCCTGCCTAGCCTGCCCCTTTGTTGATGGCGAGAGACGATTACTTGTCTGCGTAACATTTGTGTCAGGATTTGGAGTATGTGATTTTGATCAGTGGACAAGTCCTTTATCATTCTTTCCAAGATGAGCGGCAGCATGACGAGAGGAGTCTATGACTGAGGCAGGCCGAGTGGGTGGAAGCCGACCAGATGGACCTGATCACGCCATGCTGGCCGGTATGATGGAGGAAATGGCACAAAGGGCATAAGAGCAGGCACTAGGCACGCGAGCACTGCGCCCATCTTGTCGAGATGCGGCAGGAGGCAGAGGAACATTTTTCTGGCCAACTTGTTGAGGTGCTACAGAGCATCTCGCATCTGTAAGATGTATACTCAGCGTACCGACAAGCCTGCAACATCATGAGAGTGACACTGATGGAGTGGTGCATACTCTGAAGGGCGAGGTTCAGGGCCTGAGGGAGGAGTGGAAGGAGGAAAGGTGCGGGTCCACGAGTTAAGTACTTTAGCAACAGAGAAGGCACGACGAGGTTCTGGCAACAGATTCCGATTCTCAGATTTACGTGTGTCTGCCTGGGGTCTGTTCAGGAAACCCCCGTTCCTCGCAGCGTCGTATTCGTCAGCCTGAGTCACTGCAGAAGCTTGGACCCATCGGAACCTGCTCCCTTTAGGTATAGTTGCGGCAAACTCGACCCGGTCAACCCGCCTCGTTGCCGTCCCTCACTCCCTTCCTTCCCCCAGGTGTGTTAGTTCACGTGCACGCTGTTCTCCCCCCTGCAAGCCCTCGCCTCCGACATGCTGTGGGCTAAGCCAGCTGAGTAACGACTAGAAGGTGCCTGGGAGCATAATGTGTGCCCAATTTGAATGCTGCAATTCTGCCCAGGGCTGCAAGCACGGAAGAGAAGGCCCCTGCAGCTTGTAACATTGCTATTGTCCCCGCGTTGGAAGTGGTGGGCTCTGCCGTCATCCCAGACAGGCCATCTACCCAGCGTGGCAGAGGCTTTGAAACACCCCGTCTTTCGGGTACCACTGTCCAGCTGGCGCAGGATGTGGAGGCTCTGGTAAGGAGGTCGTACCCTGTGCGGCTGCGGGAGAGAGGATCGTGTCCCTGGCCCTGATGTCTTTGTTGAACGGCCGTTACAGGACCAGCGCTGCAAATCGGACGTCAAGCAGGCGACAAGGGGACCCAGGACCTGCAGGTGGCGCTGGCGAGGGCCTTGGAGTTCGAGTCCTATCCTGGAAGGCAACGATTGGTCCTGTGGCCAGCTGCTCAATCACCCCGTTACCTCCGGGGCACGTCAGCTAAAGTGGAGAAAATAGCATTGGGGAAGGTAGCCCGAGAACTTCCAAGGCTTGTGTTGGGGGGCTGCGAGAGTGGGCACAGACGTGTCATGTCATAGGAGCGGCAGAAACACGTCCTCTCAAACCTGGACTGGAATTTCTTGATGCCTATCCAGCAGGGCATGCAAGACTGTGGGCAGTTATGGTCCCCATCCCAGCGCATGTCCTAGAGGCTAAGGGTGGTACAGGCGAAAAGGCTGGAGAAGTGGGGGCCGAACCCAACCGTCCTCGTTTGCGCCGGCCCCGACTTGGTAAGCTGCTGTCGAACCAGCACTATTCAGTGGAGGTCTCAATAGATGGGAAGCTAAGTGGCCGCCTGGACAGTGGAACTGGTGCTGAGAAGACCCGAGTGCGTGCCTGATTATTTTTGGCCACTATGCGACTTCCAGACGCACCTACAGAGACATGTGTGGTGTCCGGGGCCACTTGTTATAGCAGCTCACTGGGCCATTGGAGGGCTCGTATTGGCGTGGGACAGCACGGTGCAGCGGCTGACGGTGTATTGTCCGACTGGACCAAGAGCACTGTTTGCTGGCCTTGACATACTTACCTGCACCCTCCAGAGTAGGCGTGGTTGGTCGACCTTTGACGGAACTCTGGTGAGGGTGCACCGGTGAGAGGGCCTCTTGATTCCAGATGTTGGCTGTGCACGCAGTGTTACAGCTGAGCGAACTGCAACCTTGCCCCCGGACAGAGTCTAAATCCGGTCGACTGTCAAGAGTGATGCGTGGATAAGGGCTCGTGGAGCGCCCAACCAAAACATTGCAGCTGGCATGATGGCGTAGCTTGTTGGCGGAGCCTTGTTAGACCAATGGAGGGTTAGTTACAGTTTGTAGCCACTTCTCCGATAAGGCCCAGAAGGTGCCAGCTGTGCTAGCTGTCACTTTGTGCGCAATTGAGATCGTCCTGAGAAGGTCGTCGGGGAGCGAAGGAGTTGGTTGGTGTGGGCCATTGCCTGAACATTCCTCGAGGACTTTGGCGATTACGGAGCGCTGCTAACCTGACGGAAGCACAGACAGAGAAGAATACGTCAGACCCTGTCTCAGAATGCAGATGTGTTTTATTCAGGGTGGACCTTGACCTGGGCCGCACAGGATTGGTGAAGCACCGCTTTACACCGTAAGTAGTTTGCCCATCAGAGTCTCCCCCCCGACGTATTGCAACGCACCAAAGGCGAGAAAGATTTGCAGCGCACTGTCATGATCTGGCAGCTAGAAAAACAGGGGGTGATTGAACGGTCAGACATTCCATTGTCCATCAGCGTAGTTCCTGATAAGCAAAGGACGGCACACCGCTTTCTTTGTGGACTACGGGAGCTGAATATGACATGACTATCAAGGGACTCTACCCATTGCCGAGATTGAATGACAGCACTCGAGCATTGGTGGGGCCAGGTGGTTCTCCCACTCGACCTGAATCGGTTATCACCAGGTGGAGATGCGGAAGAGGACAGCCCAAAGACTTGCTTTTCCTTCGGCTAGCCTGTGGCAATTCATGTCATCCCTTTGGTCTCTGTTGCCCGTTTGTTTCGAGAGTCTGTGAGGAGGGTATTTGGGATGGCCTGCAGTGAAACGGCACTTGTCTACATTGATGACGTCATCGTCTTCGGAGGCACCTTTCGAGTAGAGCTGGGCGCTAGAGGAAGTACTACAGCGGTTGAGGTAATTCCCCCTCAAACTCAGCCCCAGAAATGCTCCGATGTTCCGCCGAGGTGCCGATTTCTGGGCTATGTAGTCAGTCAGGCCGGTGTGTGTGCACCGCCACAGAGGTGGCGGTGGTGAGGAAGTGGCCATTTTCCCCCAATGTGCGGAAGTCAGGAGCTACTGGCCTGTGGCACTTACATACCGCCGCTTTGTGTATCGATGATTCGCCAGTGTAGCGCTCCTCGTCCACCGACTTACGCCGAAAAGGTGAGTGCTTCGTGGGACGATGCGTGTCCGTCCGCATTTGAGACAACCTGAAAAGGCCCTGATGGAAGCACCGGTTTGCCCTATTCCCGACCCGAAGCTACCATCACCTGTTGACACTGACGCTATGCGGAAGGCATTCTTGTGTCAGTTTTGTCACCGATAAAGGACGGGGAAGGAGTATGTCGTGTCCTACTACAGTGCCAAGTTCAGCTAGGCCTGACGCACATTGTGTGACAACGGAAAGAGTTGCTGGCCGGTGGTTGAGAGTCCCGCGCACTTTCACCCATACCTCTACGGTGACCGAATTCACACCATCCGGACTGACCATTCTGCCCTACGGTGGTTGAAGTCGCTGAGGTAGCGAGAGGTCCTGGCAAGGTTGTTAGGGCGCCTTGAACCGTACAACTACCAACATCGTCCCGCACCCGGTCGTGTCATTGCAACCGCTGACAGCCTGAGTTACGCCCGGGGTGGAGGCTATAGTTGCTCACACTGTGTCAAGGACTCTGATCCTGTCTGCCTCCGGTCTGGCAGTGCTGAATGTGCCCTAAAGGGGCTGATGAGCTGCGGTAAGGCACAACGTGATGACTCTGACCTTTTTTGCCCCCAGTGTTCCGTGGCTTGAGGCTCATCAGTGGATGCCCCAGTTGGGAGCCGTGCTGCGAGCCCCACCACAAAGTGTCTGGTGGAACCAGTGGGAATCATTACGAGTGGATCAAAGCGTTTGTTGTGAAGCGTCTGGGTCAGTTAGTGAATGGACAGTGACACTTGGGTAGTTGTAGTACCCAGACCATGCGTGCTGATTGCGAGGGAATTACATGCCGTGTTTCCCTGGCCACTTGGGCGAGAAAAAGACCCTGAGCCGTCCTCCGTCAACGCTCTACTGTGGCATGAGATGCCTGTCTGAGTGGTGTAAGCATGTGCTGGGTGCAGTGCAAAGAGGGCCCCGCTAGAAGAACCGTGCCCCGTACAGGTTTAGCTTGTGTGGGAGCACCCTGGAACTGTGCCATAGACATTGCCGTCCGCTGCCGTTCTCACGCCACACGGACCGATACCTCCTGTGTGTAATGGACTATTTCTCAAGTGGGCCTGATGCATGCATACACCAACACGAGGCCGAGACCGTGGCTGACGGTTAGTGAATGATTCAATTACCGTTTTTGTGTGCCTTCTGAACTGCCCTGACCAAGGCCGTGAGTTTGAGTCAGGAAAAAAGCACAATTTTCCGTGAGTGGTTTGCGAGCTGTTAGGGTGGCGCGACACGCGTCAACCCTCCCTCCAGTCCGATGGTAATGGTTGAGCGGGTTTTACCGTACCCTTGCTCACAGTTGAGCCGAAATATTGCAGTGAAAGTCAGAAGCTGGACGTCAAGCTGCCCGCCATGCTCATGCAATACCGCGTCTGCTGTGCATGAGGTAACAGGCCCTTCACCCTGCCCGACTCATGTTTGGCCGTGAGCTCAGGCTCCATGGATTTGGCCACAGGGCGCCAACAGACGTGAAACTTGCCAACTGTCGCATCCACTATGGCAGTGGCCTGCAGGAGACCTGGCGAGGTGCCCCCCGACGAGTGCGTGGCCTCAGGTAGCCGGCCCATGCAATGAGGAGACCTATGACCGGCGCATTAGGAAGTGAGGTAACATAGGTGCAGAGTGGGGCTGCATAACCCCCCGGGGAAGCGGGCTCTCGCCGAAGCTACAGACCCCCCTGGGGGGCCATACACGGTGGTAGGGGCCCTCCGATGTCCCCTATCGAATTCGCAGAGGGCGAAACGCCCGCTGTTGTCCACGTGGACCGGCTGGGGCTTTCCAGGGCCGGGAAGCCCTCTGGGGCCAGGGTGAAAAAGAAGATGAATTTGCCCAGTAGGGGGCAAATGGGGACGGGGCAGACGCTGCCAAAGATGAGACGAGCATTTGGGACGGGAGGCGAGCAGCAATTTCAAATGGTGACCTGAGCCGGGTCGGGGAAGGCATACCCTCTGGGTCCCACTCCCATCTCCCGCCCCCCCACCCCTCCCCCAGAGAGCCCCAGCGAGAGCGAAGAAACCGCGCTGGATTGAAAGTTTTTTTGTTTTTCTGAAATGATTTTTTTTAAATTTTTTCTGTATTTTGTTTGGTTTTAGAATGTCAGAGCAGGGGTTCGTTTGTAGGGGGGATAGTGCTACGCCCGGGGTCTTGTCTGTGCGAAAAAAGTGTTTACATGAAGGGACCGGGCAAACATTTCGCAGCTGGCTGTGCGGGGGAGCGGGGAAAACCCGGGGAACGGAGTTGGGCGTGTCCTGTGAAACCCTGTGTCCCCTTTGTGGCCTGATATAACTTTGTGTTGCCCTGTTATAAGCTGTATTGTCGGGGGACATCGGGTTTCCCCCTGTATTGTGCCATAGAAAGTTACGGGTAAATAACTTGTGTAAAAAAAGGAAAAACTATTTTGTGTTATTCGTGCCTGCCTCGCCACTTGGGGTTTTTCCCCTTTCCCGGTGTTCTGGGGGCGCTGTGGTGTTTGGGGCCTTTGGACGTTCATGTTTACGACCCCCGTATAACCCCCGTCTGCTAGCCCCCTTTTGTTGGTGGCAGAGGACAGGCGGGCCCGGGGAAAAATATAATATATATATAATATATATATATGTATATTCTATATATGATATCTATGTTGATTTGTACACACCCCACAAACCACCCACCCCCCACACACAGAAAAAACTCACACACACGAATAAAAAAAAAACAATATATAAATTTATAATATATATAGATATTATAATATTATTAATAAAAAAAAAAAAAATTTTTTTTTTTTTGTAATATATATAAAATTTTTTTAAAAAAAGTCTATTATAAAAAAAAAAAAAATTTTTTTTTTTTAATAAGATATATATATAAATAATATATATAATATATATTATTAAAATATTTTAACCTAATCTTTTATATAATTTAAATAAAAAGAAATAATTTATAAATATATATATTATATAATAATATATAGTATATATTATATGTATATGAATTTTAAAATAATAATATATAATATACTATAATATATATATTATTATATATATGAGATAATAATTATATATATATAATATATATGATATACTTATAATTTTATATATATATAAGAAATATAATATATTAATATATAATATAAAAATATTATAATTATATATATTATATAAAATAAAGTATATATATATATATATTAAAATATTTTATATATATAATATATATATTATATATATATATATATATATATATATATATATATAGAGTAGATATTAAGGACTATTAATATATATATACATATTTTATATATATATATATTAAATATATATTATATATTAATATATCTATATATATATATATATAAAATATATATATATATTATATATATATATATATATAATATAAATTATATATATAAATATATATATATTAAAATATATATATTATAATATATATATATATATAATTATATATTATATATATATATATATATATAATTATATATATATATATATATATATATTGAAAAAAGAAATTATATATACATGTATTTATATACATATTATATATATACATATACATATATATACATTATATGTATATAAATACATTTTACGCTGAAACACAAAACACACACACACATAAATATATAATATATATATATATATATATATATATATATATTATAGTATATATATAGTATTATATTATATATATATTATATAATTATATATATATATTGTATATTATATATATATATATATATATCTTATATATATATATAAATTTATAAATAAACAAATAAATATATATATATATATATATATATATATATATATATATATATATATATTATATATATATTTACATAATACAATTTTTAATGTGCTGGGGGGTTTTGTGTGTGTGTGTGTTTTGTTGTGTGGTGTGTGGGGGGTTTGTGTTTCTGTGTGGGTGTGTGTGTGTGTGTGTGTGGTGTTTGCATTAAACTTTTGATTGTATTAATAATGTTTATATATGTCTTAGTATATTTTTTTTAAAAATATACATTATATGTAATATATATAATAAAATATTATATATAAATTAATAATATAAAATTTTAATTTTATATATATTATATATCTATTTTATAATCATCTATTTTTGATGTGTTGGGTATGGATTGCATTATATATATTTATTTTAAATATAAATATTATATAAATATATTTATTATATATATATTATATAGAGAGAGGAGAGAGAAGGGGAGCGAGAGAGGAGAGAGAGGAGAGAGAGAAGAGGGAGGGAATGATAGATGATAGAAAACTATATATATTATAGATAATAGTGGATATTATCTATATTTATAAAATAGATAGATAGTGATAATATATATATTTTTTTATATATATATAATTATATTAATAGATAGATAGATGTAGATGATAGATTTATATTTTATAAAATATATATATTATATTTATATATATATATATATATAATATATAATTATATATATATATATTTTTATATATAAATAAAAAATTTAAAAATTATATAATCATTTATTATAATATTAAAATATTATTTATTATTATTAATATTTTATATATATAATATTATATATATAATATAATAATAACACTCCACACACAATACACAACACAATATATAATCTAGAAGATGGTAGATAGATAGATAGACAAAAGATGATACATTAATTTTATAATATAAAAAAATTCATATATATAATATTATATATTAAATATTATAATTATATATAAATATATATATTTTTTATATGGTGTGGGTGTGGGGTGTGTTGTATTGTGTGTGTGTTGTTATTTATATTATAATTTTTTATTATTATTATTATTTTTATATATTTTTATACATATATATATTATTATTATATATATATTTTTTTTTTATATTATTATATTAAAATATATAATTTGGTTTTATATATATTTTATATTCCTAATTCTTTATTTTAATTAATATATTATATACAATAATACATATGTCTGCAATATACATAAAATTTGGTTTTTCAATTAATTACATTGTAGCTCTTCATGTGTGAATTTAAAACCGGATAAAACTCCTAAACTGCTTCTCCCATAATCTTACCTTATTTTCCCACACGCTCGCAGCTGAGTGACGGCCTGTGCTTTTCCTTGGGCGTAAGCGCGAGGCTTTTGCTAAGGAACCTCTATTTTACTAAACGAAAACCGAAGGCAGAGGTGGATTTCCTACCCCTCATGGGCTTGGAAATGAGGGAAGGTTAGCCGGGTGTCTGCAAAGTGGTCGGTTTTTTTTCCCTTTGGGGTTGATGGTGTATTAAAGGGGATCGATGCAGGGCATTCATAAAAAAAAAAAAAAAATAACGAAATATAGCATGCTGGCTATTTGTCTGATTTATAACAATAAGTTTTT
>NW_023657535.1:0-27397 GCF_015228065.2 Penaeus monodon | reverse complement strand
CCCAGAATTAAAAAAAAACCCCGTTATACATTTTCCCCTTTGGTACGGGGCCGGGGGGTTAAATTTTCATTTTTTGGCACAAAAAAACCCGGGGAAGAGGGGTCTTTCTCTGCCCAAACGACCTTCGCCCTCCCCCTTGGACGTGGTATTTCCCGGATAACCGGAAGTGTTGGGGTGGGTCACACCCCTCACCACCACGCCTCCCCGCGTCCCCTCTGCTTGTGCTCTACCCCCCCCCCGAGCCCCCCACCAAATACTCCCTACCAGCCACCTGACCCACACCACTGCCTTTGCATGTTGTTTCCGTCATGCAAGATGATTTATGTTTTGTTTTTAATGAAACATACACCCAGGGCCCTACAAAATGAGCTCCATCTGTTGACCTTCGATTTACGTATGAACAAGCCTTTCTGCAAATGGGCCCGTGCACATTTCCCTGCACCAGCAGCCTAGCCCTGTAAACGCAGAGGCCCCAAATGACCATTCCCCCAAAGTCTTTTCAATGCTTAAAAAGCGGAAAAAACCGTGTCGGCCCGCCTGTACCAGCATGCCCGCACCCCCCCCCCTAACAGAAGCCGCGGTGGGGGGGCTTAGGCCCCCAATGATCTGGGAGCCGGACCAGAGGGTCCCCATACGGGAGGAGTCACCATGAGGGAGAACAAATGGTTCCTATTCCCCAAAGGGCCTATGAGGGGGGAGGGTGCACCCCCCCGGGTTTCTTCCATCTTGGACCGGGGAAACTCCCCCACTGTGTTCCCGTGCGTGGCATCCGTATTCCCGGGAACAATCCTGGAAGTTGAGCGAGCTGCACGCGCCCCTGCAGCTACAACACACCTCCTTGGTCCTTTATTTCTGGTTATCGTACCCTTCAGTCGGTAGCGCATGGACCTGCAACTGCTTTAGTACTGTAATATTGGTCTTTTATTTCCTCATTACCCCGAGGCTGTTGGGGGTTTTTGAAACCCCTATTTGTATGAGTACTACAATTTTCAAGATCTAGCCTCTCCCGACGACCCCATATCCCCCACCATTCCCTCTGGGAACATCACTGTCACCTGGAACTTTTTCCATCTTCCCAAAAGGGCAAGAATGGGAATCATAATGGTTCCGGGCTCCCAAACCAGGTAAGAAGGGGAAAAGTCCTCAATCCACTGAGGAAATCTTACCTGGTAAATATGAAAGTATTTCATATAGTAAGTACCTAGTAGTGAAGACCATTGATGGTGTATCAATCATAGATCTTGTACTTTTTTTTAGGACAATGGTAAATAGTTGAGGTATGTCAACGTGATCCTCACATACCCGACAGCGAGATGGTAGCCTGATAGTTGAGGTTTCGTCACCAGACGAAAGTGACCGTCTGCATGCAATATGTGACATCCCTGGGACTCAAGTTTCATGTTCTCCTCACGAAACCCTCAATCAGTGTAAGGGAATTGTCTTTTCCCGAGACCTGATGAGGTATTCTGAGGAGAAACTGTTAGAGGAACTAGAGAATTTTAATGTAGTGGCAGTAAAACGTTTTAAGAAGAAAGTTGATGGTTTGGAACAGTCGACACCAACTCTCCTTCTAACTTTTAACACGTTAGTCCTTCCGGAATCAGTTAAGATGTTATGGTACCACCTCAAGGTAAAGCCATATGTGCCCAACCCTATGCGGTGCTTCCACTGCCAGGGTTATGGGCACAGAGCCAACTCTTGCCATTTTAAGGAAAATGGACAACCTAGAGTATGTGTAAAGTGTGGTACAAGTCATCAAGATGACAACTGTCCAGGTCCAATACTCTATTACCACTGCAAAGAAGCTCTTAAAGCTTATTCAAAGCAATGTAAAAGGTACAAATTTGAAAAATTAGTATTGGTAATAAGGAGCAAGGAGAAAGTTGGTTTTCCAGAGCAAAGTGATGTGCCCATGTGTTGTTTGCACAAACAGGTGAATCCTTTGCTTCGGTTCTAGCTCATCCTCCTTCTCACCAATCCTTGCCCTTCGATGCTTCTTACACCACACACTCTGCCACTTCCTTTAAACCTCAGTCCCCAATTGCTGAAACTGCCTCTGGTGATTTCCACCAGTAATGTAGTAGGAGTGAAGCGTCTATTGAGGAGACTCCTCCACCCAAAGTAAGGTCTTTGTAGCCATCAGGTAAGGCTCCAGAGACTTCAACGGTGACAACTCCAGCTGCCACCACTCCACAGGGGCCTCCGCTGTTAGGCAGAATGCTCCTAACAAAGGCCTTCAGACCCCTTTGCCCAGGCTCAGGTAATCCTGAGCCTGTTCAAAGACTCATTTTAAGTGGGTTTTGGAGCCGTCAGGCAGGGCTCCACTGCTAGGCAGATGCCCCGAAGCAAAGGCTCAGGTCTCCTTGTCCAGTCAAAGAAATCCCGACCTGTCAAAAGGAAGCCTGTGGAAACTAGTTCCACGTGTAAACAACCCTTAAAAGATTCTCCAGATCCTGGAAAGGGACACCTAAGGTGTGGGCAAACCTTGACCACAGGTACTAGGTATATCTATATCCAATAGAACTGTTAGGGAATCATGCAAAATGGGAAGAACTGCAACATCTGATAGCTTCATGTAACCCAGTTTGTGTATGCCTACAAGAGATTATGACCAGGAAATCATCTGATTTCTCTGAGAGGATTCCAAATTCAAGCCCTTATGGGACCTTTAATATGGACTCATGGAGTAGTAGCAGTAATGGTACATCAGATATTCCTTCCAGGCCATCCACCTGCAGACAACACTGCAGGTGAAGGCTGAATAGGCTTGACATGACTCTACACTGTTGCATCTATTACCTTCCTCCACATAATCTCAACATAGATACTTTGGAAGATCTACTTGGGCAGTTGCCGCATTCATTTCTACTAGTGGGAGATTTCAAGTCCGCATCACTCTGGGAGACACCGTGCAACCTCAAGAAGGCTTTGGAGTCTTGTTCTTAGATAGATGCAGTTTTACGCATGACATCCCACATTTCCCCCTAATGGAAGCGCCTTGCCGCGGTGGGGGCTTGGGTCCAATACTGGTCAGCCGGGCCGAGGGCTACCCATACGGAGGGGTCACCAGTGAGGGGTGGACAAAATGGCTCCTGGGCACCAAAAGGCCTATGAGAGGGATGGTGCACCCCCCCCGGGTTCTTTCCCTCGGGGACCAAGGAGAACCCCCCCCCGGTGTGTTTCCCGTGCGTGGTACCCTTATTACAAGGAGACGGGGCCTGGGGGTTTAGCGATGTGCCGCTGCCCCCTGCCTAGAACACCCCTCTTTGGTCCTTTTATTCGGGTTTAGACGGGGGCTCGATAAAACCCCGGGTCAGTCATGGGCGGGTCAAATATGGCTAGGTCAAGCGGGAACCGTTTCATTTGGGTAGCGCATAGGTCCCGCAACGCCCGTACTTCATAGGGGTGCTATTTTTCCCTCATTCCCCCTGTGGCTGTTGGGAGATTTGACCCCCCAACTAATTTCCCCTCTTGGACTCCTGATGGGGGGGGATGAGGAAATGAAGAATTCCAATTTGTAGGGTACTAAAAATTTACAAAGATCTGCTCTTCCTGCCCTTTCTGCAATTCCCTGCCCTTTCCCCTCGGGACTCCATGTCACTCGGGAACCTTTCCACCCCCAAAGGAAAAATGGGAATGTAAGGGTTTTCCCGGGCCCCCAAACCCAGGTAAAAAGGGGGAAAAGCTCCTCAACCCTGGGAAATCATCCCTGGTAATATGAAAGTTTTTCAGTAGTAAGTACCTGGTGGGCCCTTGAGGTGTATCAATCATGGATTTGATATTTTTAAATATAAAAAAAATTTGTTGAAGATGTCAACATGACCCTCGCACACCCCAAAAGCGAGATGGTACCTGATGTTGGGGTTTTCATCCCCCAGATGAGAGGCCATCTGCGTGCAATAGCGACATTCCGGGGGCTCAATTTCATGTTCTCAGAACCCTCATCGTGTAGGGAAATTTGTTTTTTCCTGAGCCCGATGGGGTTCTGGGAGAAACTGTTAGAAGAACTAGAGAATTTTAATGTAGTGGCATAAAACTTTTTTAAAAAGAAAGTGAGGGTTTGGGAACAGTCACCCCCAGCTTTTTAAACTTTTAACACATTGGCCTTCCAAATGGGCAAGTTGCAGGGAACACCTCAAGGTAAAGCCATATGTCCAAACCCCTATCCCCTGTTTCCCCCACTGCCAGGTTATGGCATGGAGCCAACTCTTGCCATTTTAAAGAAAATGGCAACCAAGAGTATGGTAAAGTGGGGTACAACGGGTCATAAAGGAGATGAAAACTGTCCAGGTCAATTATGTATCACTGCAAAAAAGCTCATGAACTTCTTAAAATAATGAAAAAAAGCACAAATTTAAAAAGGGAAAGTTTTGGTAATAAGGACAAGGAAAATTTAGTTTTCCAGAGCCAAAGAAACTCCCCCGTGTGCTGTTTGCCACCAGGTAGGTCCTTTGCTTGGGTTCTACCCCTCCTCCTTCCCCAACCCTTGCCCTCCAATGCTTCTTAAGCACACACTTGCCCTTCCTCAAAAATCAGCCCCAAATTTTTTGACACTCCTCGGGTAGTTTTTCCACCAGAAACAGAGAAGTGGGGGGTCTTTTGAGGAGATCCTCCTCCCAAAGTAGTCTTTGGACCATCTTTTAAGGCTCCAGAGGCCCGCGCTGGGCAGAATGCCCCTGAAGTAAAGCTCGGGACCCCCTTTTGCCCGGGAAAAGGAATCCTAAACCCTTTCCAAAAGACATCCCAGGGGCCTCCTTGCTAGACAAAATGCCCCTAAAGAAAAGGCTCAGGTCCGTACTTTGCCCGGGAAAAGAACCCTAAACCTCCCCAAGGAAACCCGGGAAAACTAATTCCCGGAAAACAACCAAAAAAAAGGTACTCCCGGTCCGGGAAAAGGGGAAAGCCTTAGAAAAAATAATATAAAGAAGGGGAACCCTAACCCAAGGGAACTTTAGGGAATTCATGAAAAAGGGGAAGAACTGAAACATTGATGCTTCATGAAACCCCAGTTTGTGTAGCCTACAAGGATTAGACCGGGGAAAATCGCCTTTTCCGAAGTTTCCCAAGTTAAAGCCCATTAGGGAACCTTTACAATGGACCTCAGGAGGAGTAGCGTAAGGTACTAAAGATATTGCTTCCGGGCCACCACCTGCAGACAAACTGCGGGTGAAGCTGTGAGAATAGGTTTGCACGACCTTACCTGTTGCACCCATCTACTTCCCCCACTAATCTGACTTTAAATGTTTTGGAAGATCCTTGGGCAGTTGCCACACCCATTTCTACTCTTGGGAGATTTAAAGGGTGGCATCACCTCGGGGGAACACTTTGTAAAACCCCTCGAGGAAGCCCCTTGGGTCCTTTTCTTAAGATAGATGCTTTTTACTAACATGACACTCCCACAATTTTTCCAAAATTCAACGGGGAAATTTTCCCCAATTGACCATCTGGGCTCCCCTATCACATTTAAAAATTTCACTGGCCCGGGTCATGGAAGACTTACTGGAAGCGCACTTTAAAATTTTTTGGAGGAGGTGAAGGTATTCCACCCAATGGATGAAAAGATGGCGACTTGAAAGGGGACGGGAAATTTTTTAGATCAACGCAGTATTAAAGGATTGTGAATGATTTCCAGTGATTCAGATGCGTTAATCATTCACTCACAAATTCCCCTTGCAGCAGAAGCTCCAGATCCTTTCCCAAA
The DNA here is from genome assembly GCF_015228065.2 of Penaeus monodon. Lineage (NCBI taxonomy): Eukaryota > Metazoa > Arthropoda > Malacostraca > Decapoda > Penaeidae > Penaeus > Penaeus monodon. The sequence continues at coordinate 21,696 of NW_023657535.1, read as the reverse complement.
AGTACGCCATTCCCGTCGACTTCCAGACATGGTGGTCTGTGAATGCCAAAAAGCTGCAGAGCAAGAAAAGCTGCATTAAGGCAGTTGAAACGAGCCCAGCATTGAAACCTTGATAAATTACAAGAAACCGAGCCAAGGCCAACGCGTGCAAAGGGGGGCTAGACGGCGTCGTGAAACAGTATGTTTGCCGTTTAAAATCTGGCCCCCGTTGCGGGTTAGGGGAAAGAGCAATCCATGCACAACCTGCTCTAAAGAAGATGGCATAATCATCACAGAAAAAAAAGATGTTGCAAATGACTAGCTAAACCCCACGGATCTCCTCTGGAACATCTTCACTGCTCGTTCTCCACTTTTGGGGGAAACGGGAAAACCCCCGGTTCTTCGTGGGACTGCAGCAGAACTTCCATACAACTTGCCATTTTTGCGAAAGAGATGGACTCTGCTTTGCAGCTCTACCATAAACTGCCCAGGAAATGATGATTTCCATTTAAAAACCCAAATATATCCTCTTTCCAGAGGCTCCCCGAAGTTCCTGTTAGACCTATTTTAAAAGGATCTATAGGGGGGACATGCCATCCCATGGCAAAGATGCTTCCCCACCAGGAAATTAAGACCCAAAATTTTCTCACAGCTGCATCTGCCAAACTGATGGAGGCAATGGTAAAAATTAGGTTACAGGCTGCTAAAAAGGAAAACTCAGGGTTACATGGCTGCAGAAAAAGGAAAGTGTACCTATCAATATGGGTTTTTGAAATAGGACAAAAAAAAAAACCACTTGTTGGAGGAACGTATAAGAATTTTCCCTTTTTTGACCTTTAATGGGTTTCGTCTCTTGGGAACATGGGATACTCTTGAAGCTGTTGCATTGGTTAAGAGGAGCATTTTCTCCCTTCATCAAAGTTTCCTTGCTAACGGAAGGTTAAATTCAGTGGAAACAGTTTCCTAACCCGGGGAAAATCATGGAAGGGTCCCCAAGGGAGTGTCTTTAAAGGGACCCAGTTTGCCCTTGCTAAAATGACTTGTAAAATTTTGTCTCTATAATCTGTATTGGATGACTCTACACTGTACGCTCAAGGGGGACTTACGGTGTGCAAAAGGGCCATGCAGGGTCAATAATCAGGTTTTACAGTGGGCAAAATATCATGGGTTAAATTTTCCCCGAGCAAGACCATTGCTATACATTTCCATAAAATAGGAAAAATTCCCCCTTCCCTCTTTTAGGAACAAACCCACTAAAATTTTCCAAAACTTGGGGCTAATTTTTTCTCAAGGGTTGCAGGGGGCCTCACTCAACGTTAAAAGTGAAGGCTACAAAACATTATATTTTGCAGGTTGTTTCACATCTATCTTGGGTGTGACCACACACGCTTTGCGGCTTTACCAAACACTTTTTTCGTAGTAAGCTTATTATGGATGTGAGGGTTTTCATCTGCAACTCCCACGTTCTCCGGATGTTACTCGGTTTATAATGAACTCCAAATCTGTACTGGGGTTTTCAGGTCTTTACCTGTGGAGTCCCTGTATGCTGAGAGTGGAGACCCCCTTTCTCATTACACCAGGACTACATAAACCCTTTTTTATACTAACTACAAGGATTCCGGGACCCTACATCCAGATTGGTTTTCAACCCCCCTTTAGGATAGCCGATCCTATGGTAGGGGAATGAGGAAACTTGTGGAAGATCTTAATTTAAGTTCACTAAGTTTGGGTGTTGGAATTCCCCAATTCCCCCCCCCGGGCTAACAATCGAACTGGATTTGGTCGGAAATTTGGGGAAAGGGAGAGATCCAAACAGAAGTCAGGAAGATTTCTCCACACTTTCTAAGTACCCAAAGGGTCAGATGCAAAATTACAGATGGGTTTGAAAACTAAAAAGGGGTGGGTTTGCAGCATGAGCAGAAGAAGACTGCATCTGCTGTCTTTCCTAACATGCATCCTTGCAGCGTTTAAAATACTAGAGATCTTACAAACCATTTTTTTTGTAATATTTGTGACTCTGTATGTCTTTCAAGCAAACAAGGCTTTAAATCACCTCTAGTATGAGGGGGTTAAATTGGCTTTCACTGATGTCAACACGTAAAAAGATAACTTTGTGTTGGTCCAGCGCGGTTTGGGGATCAATGGGAATGGTTCTGATCAGAAAGGGCCAAGGACTGCCCCCTCGCCTTGTGATGTCGTTTTCCTCTTCCCACACCGACCCGAAACCCCGCATCTGGGGTTTCCTTCGTGATAAATGGAAAGGGAAAAGTGAGGGATACCCCCAGAAACAAATGCGGGGGATTTGGGGATGACCTGGCAGTTGGGGGACTAACTCCACCCAACCGAAAAGGGAAATGCTTTACAAAATAAAAATCGAGCACACAAGAGTGACTCCAAAAGGTGATGATGGCTAAAAAAGCCCTTAACGTTGACATAGTGGAAAAATTGAATATTTTCAGACCAAAGATGTATGTACTTGTCTCCCCCTATAACTGAAAAATGTTTGGGGAGGTTTGACATAGAGGGTCTTATTTTTTCCCTTTGGGGGACTAATATTTTTAAAAAAATTTAATTATGCATAATGTTTATGCAATAAATTTTTTACATTTTGGCATAGTATTTACCTTAGATTTTTAAACTATTTATTGTTTTTTGTAAGATATTTATTGGTAGATTTTTAAAGTCTAAAAATTTTTAAAATTTTATTTCCAAAATATTCGCCGCTAATACCTTAGTTTTGATCGGGAGATAATTTTAAATATCAATCAACCCTCACCACTCCCACATATCTCACTGCAAAAGCTTGGGTTGGCTGCTGTCAAACCCAAGCCACTCAAACCCCTGATCCCACGCGATCGCCCCGCCCGGGCCCCACTCCACCAATACAAAACAAAATTTTGGAAGAAAAGGGGGAAAGGGAAAAATGAGGGTAGGGGGAAAGGGTAAAGGGGAAAAGGAAAAAGAATTTTAGGAGAAAAAAAAGGACCGGGGGTTTTCCCCAAAACCTGGGCAATAGTTTAGTATTTCTTTTAAAGGAGGAAAGGGTGGGGGGGGCCCAAGCCTCTTGAATCTTTTTTGGGTTTGGTGCGGGGGTCCTCGGGCGTCGGGGGTTCCCCTGCCCCATGAGGCTGCGCAGGAAGGGGGCCCCCAACTTCGGGGCCTGCTATAGCGAACAAAAATTTGGGTTCTTGTCTAACCAGGAAGTTTGGGGTAAAGTAACATTTTGGCCCATCTGCGGGGTTTTTCGGGGACGGTCTCCTCGACCCTGACTCCAGGGGACCCCCGCCTAACCTATGCTTTTGAAAAGGTTGAAATTTGGGGGGGGGCGCTAATCGGGGGGACCCCTTCCCCCCTGTGTCAACAGAGGGTTTCCCTTCGTCGGCAGAGGACTTAGGAGAGGCAGGGTTGGGGGCCGGGGCCGGCTTTTTTTCCTAGTCTAAAATCCTTACAATAAAGGTTTGTGGTCCGGGGCACGAGTACTAGCACAGTGTCACGTGAAGAAACCGAAACCATGGAGGGTGGGTAAGGATTAGGATGTTGCCCCACGCTAGGGAAAAGGATAATGAATCATGAGGGTGGGGTTAGGGCAGTCACGTACCCCCGGTGAAATAACGGGGGGATGTGAGGGTTGCAAAGGGGGAGCATGAATTTTATTAAGAAAAAAAAGGGTCAAAAAAAACAAAAAGAAAACAAACTTTTAAAAAACAGAAGGGAACACAACAAAAACAAAAACTGAAAAAAAGGTAGGGGGAAGGGGAAAGGTAAAATAAAGGGAGTAGAGGTGGCTTCAAACGTGGGGCCAAGCCTAAAAAACTGCACCCTTCTTTGTCCCCCCCAAAGAAAAATTATCGGGGCCAAAACCCCAAAATAAAAGTGGTGTTGAGTCTTCTAGTCAGTGGGTTGCCAAAGCACGGATGTGTGGGGTCTTTTACAGACCAACCACGCCACTCGATTTTCGAGTATGAGAGAACTTCCTTGTGGGCTAAATTTTGAAAAAAAATCGACCTAATCTATCATATAATCCATCTGATGCTTTATTCAAACAAGCTGAGTTTGTGCTTGTTATATATGCTGTTTTTTTTAGTGCAGGGGGTGTTGGAGGGGAATTTTAAACGGTTTTGATAGGTGCAGCTTCGTGCGTGGGCCGCAAATTTAAAACGTAAAGCAAATTAAGGTTTTTTTCCAAGAGGCCTTTTTATGTATGTAGGTGAAAAGAAAATAGTCAAAGATTTAAACCAAAGGGTGGTTTTGAGGATTGGTTGGAGAGGCTTGTATTTTATGAAGGTGTTGGGGAAAAATTTGTCATAAGGAGGGTTTTCGTATCCTACAAAGAAAACTTTTTTTTTGTCAGTTGTTTGATTTCCCATTTATGCTCCTCTCTCAAAATTTTTTGATTTCGTCATGACACGCCTAAAGCGCTTTGGGGCTACAGTCTAGCAAGAGGACGTAAAGAGTCTGTGTGGGTGGGGTGTCAAGGTCGTTTGTGTATAATGTATAGAGTTTGGCAGTATTCTCCCCTGGGGTACCCAGTGTCATTGAAATTGTCCCTAAAACTTAAAAATTTTTAATCTTGGTATCAAAAAAACTAAGAGAAATTTTTTAAAATAAAAGGGGGATTTAAATTTCAGTGAACTTTCTTGTTTTTGAGGCCAGCATCCCAACTTTTTTAAAAGGCCCTCAAAGGAAGTCTTTAGTCGTCAGTCTTGTTGTTGTTTATGTATTTGGATATGTTAGTGCATTGCCCCGAGTGTTCGAGCAAAAACCGAATTGTTTGTGTGAGAGAAGGTTATGGTCTTCGACATACACCTTATTTGGGTGTTTTATGATTTTTTCGAAAATTTTCCCAATGTCTCGAGGACTAATAGGCATAACTCTTGAATCGTAAATTTTTTGTGGCTTAAAAATGGGGGCCACAAAAGCTTTTTTGAGGGAAGGCAAGATAGCGAAGCGAAGAAGCGTTGAAATTCAGTCAAATTTTGTATAATTTTTGCGGGAAAAAAAAAGGAGGGTCTCGTCCAATCTTGAGGACCTGGCCCCCATGAGGAAACCTATGCCCCTGTATTTTTTGGAATGATCCGTCGGATTAAATTTAAAGTTTGGATAAAATTTTAATTTTGGGAATTAAAAAAACTCCCGTTGCTTTTTTATACCGGGAAAAATCGTCTTTCTTTGTTTAGTACTGGTGATGGAAATTTTAATTATGATGGGTTTTTTCTGAAACAACGTTCGGGCCGTATGCGGTAGGCAAGTGCTGCCCCGTTCCCCAAACAGACGGGCGGCCATTCCCCCTGGGGGGTATGAGGTGAAAATGTCGGGCCTATGTAGTGATTTTTGGTTTTTAAAAATAGAAAAAATTTTCCTACAGTGTGCATTGGTAGTGCTGTTTGTGCGTGTGGGTAGCGTTGGGATTCCGGGAAAGAAGAGGGTTGTATAATTTAAAAATTTTTTGAAGTCAGCAAGAGGCAAAATTTTGGTTTGGGGTTTATATAGCGTGAAACGATAATGAGGGTCTAGGGGTGAAAAACCTGTGCCCTGAAGCAGGGTGGGGGGAATGAGGGGTGGGAACTAGTGGTGAATGTGGATTTATGAGGATACGGGCCCCTTTTCAATTTTCCCCCCCAATTCCTTTTATATTAACCATATGCCAAATTTTATAGCCTTTGTATGAATATGAATTCGTAGAGCCACATCAAGGCGTTCTTGTTCTAGAAAATCGTAAAAATATTACGTATCGAAAAAAATTTCCTTACATTTTCTGAACGATCGTTTTATGACCTCGGGGGGGCATTTAGGCTCTGGGTTTGTCTTTGTCACCCAGTTGCTATGGGTTTTTTGTCGTGGCGTATTCAGGGGTGTATAATTTCCGCTTTTAAGATCTCCATTGGACAACAAAGCTGGGGAAGCCGTTTATTTGTAATATGTAGGGACGATGTTTGCAAAATTTTTTAGCGTTTATTTGCAGCAAATTTGAGTACTGTAAAAAGGCTTTTATTTTTTGGGTTTTTTGGTAAGTGGAATGTGTTGTTTAAATTTGGGGGGGTGGGGGCGAGTTGTCCCTGGAGGTAGATGCAGTCTAGGGTGTAGTCTGGGGAGCAGTGTGGGGCTGTTTGGAGTTGAAGGAGCAGGGTTTTTTTTTTTTCCCAACTGGGGTTTGTTTTGCTTTGATTTTCTTTTTTGTTTTGGATAGATCCCTAATTGCAATGTGCACCCCTCGCATTGCAGCATTTTATGCTCCCTTCATTTCGGAAAAAGTGCCTTCACCACCGTAGTGAGAGCCTTGCGGTATGTGCATGATGTTGTTTGAAACCCGTAACGCTAAGCATTGCTCGATCTGAAAAAGACTCTGTTTTATATTGTGGGTTGGACCGATGATTAAAAATCAGTTCCACGTGTAAGAAGAGAGACACGATCTTTAAAGATTCGTGACACGGGGGCTTGTAACGTCAAGGACAGTGCCCGTCTTGGCGGAGAGAGAGAGAGGAGAGACGCCACAATACATAATTAAAAAACATAACACATAATATATTATATTAATATATAATATATATATATTTTATTTAAAAATATATATATAATGTATATACGAACATAAATATTAAAATTTCGCACGCACACACACACAAACACACACAACACACCCACACACACACACACACACACACACACACACAACAACACACACCACACACCACAACCCCACCACACACACACACAAAAAAAAAAAAAAAAAAAAAACACAACACCAAACCCCAAAACAACACACACACCCCACACCAACAACATAAACACACACACACACACACCCCAAAAAACGCACACACACACACACACACACCCAAAACACACACACACCCACAACGCACACTATATAATTTTAAAATTTTATATAATAAAATATAATAAAATTTTATATAATATAAATATGTATTATATAAATATATGATATATAATATTAAATTTTAAAATAATAATATATATATATATATATATATAATTTTTTATTATTACATATTTACTATTGGTTTTATATATTTTTTAAAATATATATTTATTATATATTATATTATTATATAATATTCACATATATTTATGTGTGTGTGTGGTGTGCGTGCGCATACACACACACACACCCCACACCCCACACACACACGCCCCCACACCACACACACACACACCACAACACACACACCCACGCATATATATATATATGTATATATATACAAATAATTTTAATATATAAAAATTTATATTTTAAATAATATATGATATAAAATTTTTATAATAATATATAAATATATATAATTATAAATAAAAAACAAAAAAAAAAGGGGAAAAAAAAAAAAAAAAAAAAAAAAATAAAAAAAAAATACAAAAAGGAAAAAGGGAAACAAAAAAAAAAAATAAAATAAATAAAATTTTAAAAAATAAAAAAAAAATTACAAAAAAAATTAAAAAAAAATTAAAAAAATTTTTAAATTAAAAAATTTTTTTTAAAAATAAAAAAAATCAAAATAATATTTATCTTAAAATTTTTAATAATAAATAATATATTATAAAAAAATTTAACATTTTAAATATTAAAATTTTTTGGGTTCATTTATATTAATTAATATATATATATATATATATTATATATATATATAATTTTTTATTTTATATTTATATTTTTGTATATACTTTTTGTATATTTGTTTGTTGTATGTGCGCGCGTGTGTGGATAATTAAAAAATTAGATATATATATATATTTTAATACCGATCATCTATCTATCTGTATCTATCTACTATCGTCTACTATCATCTTATCTACCCAAAAATATTTTTTATTATATATATAATTTTAAAACATATTAAATTAAAAATAATATAAAAAATATGTTAAATAAATAAAGGGTTTTTTTAATTTATTATTATATAATATATAATATATATATAAAATATAATATTTTTTAAAATAACACACACACGCAGACACAACACACACACCACACACACACACACCACACACACAAAAAACCACCCACCACACACACACACACACACACCAACAACACAATAATATAAATATATATTAATAAAATTATTATATATATATATATTAAATTTTTAAAATATATATACATACAAATAAGACGTTGTCTAAATTTTAATAAAATTGGTAATAATAATTATATATTAATAAAATCATAAAATATATATATAATATATTATATATATATATGAATAAAATTACACTCACACACACCAACACACACACACAACACACACACACACACCCCCAAACACACACACACACACAACATATTATATAATATATATTATAATATATATATATAATATAAAAATATATTATAAAATTTTAATATATATAATATATATATATTATATTATATATATATATATATTTTATATATATATATATTAATATTATATATTATATATTAATATATATATATAATATAATTATATAAATATTTAATTTTATATATTTATATTTTATATATAATATTAAATAAAAATTATTATATTATTATATTTACTTTAATAATTTTATAATATAATATATATTATTATTTATTTATTTATATATGTGTGTGTGTGTGCGTGTGTGTGTGTGTGTGGGTTGTTGTGTGTGTGTGTGTGTGTGTGTATTGTATTTTAATTCATATATAATATTATATTTAATATATAAATAATATCTATTATATTATAATATTTATATATATATAATATCACATATGTATAAATTTTTTAACATACGTTTTGTGTGTAGTATTAAAATATATATTATTTTATATATTATATATTTATATATATATTTATATATTTTATATAAATTATTTTGGGTGTTGGGGTGGTTGTTGTTGTGGGTGGTGTGTGTGTGTGGTGGTGTGTGGTGTTGTTTGTGTGTGTGTGGTGTGTACATGCGTGGTGTGTATATATATTAAAATATATATATATATAAATTTATAATAATATATTTTAATTAATATATATATATATATACATTTTAATTATATTTTACTATTTTATATATTTTATATTATATAATATTGTTTTATATATTAAAATATTTATATTTTATTAGCTAGATAAAATAGTAGATAGAAGATAGATAATAGATACAGATGGGTAGATAGATACGCGTTTCAAAATTTATTATCTACTTATATATATAAACCCCCACGCGCGCACATAAACAAACAAATAAAAAAGTATAACAAATAAAAAATAATTATTAATTTTTAATATATATATATATATATATTGTAAAATTATATATAATATATATATATATTTTATTAAAATTTAATATATATTATTATATATAAATATTTTTATAAAAATTTAATATATTTTTATTATATATTTGTATTATTTTTTTTTTATATATATTATATTATATTATTTATATATATATTTAATTTTATGTATATACGCTATCTATCTTCTATTTTTGTTTTTTAATTATTTTTTAAATATCATAATATATTATAATATTATAAAATTATAATAAATTAAAAACCCACTATATATGTGTGTGGGTGTATTATAATATTTTAATTATTAAATATAATAATATATATATAATAAATATAAATATTTTAAAATATATTATAAAATTATATATATTATAATATATGTATATATAACATATATATATATATGCGTGTGTGTTGTGTGTGGGGTGTGTGTGTGTGTGTGTGTGTGTCGTGGTGTGTGTGTGTGTGGTGTGTGTGTGTGGTGTGTGTATGCGCACGCACACACCACACCCCAATACATATATATGTTAAATAATATATATATATATTATATAAAATTATATATATAATATATATATATATATAATAACACTATTGTATATATATGAATATAACACTATATATTATATAATATAATTATATATTATATATATATTATATTAATAATTATATATATATCATACAATTATTAATTATATATAATATTTTTATATATATATATAATTTATTGGTGGGGTTTTGGTGTGTGTGTGTGTGTTTGTGTGTGGTGTTGGTGGTTGGTGTGTTGTGTTTGTGTGTGTTTATTGTGTGTGTGTGGTGGTTGTGTGTGTTGTGTGTGTGTTGTGTTTTTTTTTTTTTTTTTTTTTTTGGTTGTGTGTGTGTTTTGTGTGTGTGTGTTGTGTGTGTGTGTGTGTGTGTGTGTGTGTGTGTGTGTGTGTGTGTTGGGTGTGTGGGGGATTTGTGTTTGGTGTGTGTGCGTGCGAAAATATTAATTTTGTTGATATACATATATATATAAAATATATAATATTATTATATAATCTATATATATATATATATATATGTGGTATTTTAAATTGTATTTGTATATGTGTGCGCTCTCTCTCTCTCTCTCTCCCCCAAAGAAGGGTGTCACTTCCTTGACTTTAAAAGCTCCCGTGTCACAAATCTTTAAAGATTCGTGTCTCTCTTCTTACAGGGGAATCTGATGTTTAAAACTCGGGCCCAACCCCCAATATAAAAACCGAGTACTTTTTTCAGATCGAGCAATGCTTAGACTTTTAAGGTTTTAACATAAAAACACTCTGCAATACACCCAAAATCTCTCACTCGGTGGGAAGGTCCTTTTTCACGAAATGCAAGGGGGGATCAAAACTGCAAATGCGAGGGGTCCAATTTCAATTAGCGATCCTATCCCCAACGAAAAGAAATACTCAAAACCAAAAAGAACCAGCTTAGGGAAAAAAAAAACACTGCTCCTTCATACTCCACAACAGCCTCCACACTGCCTGCCCCCACTACACACCTAACGCATCTACCTCCAGGGCAAATTGCCTCCCCCTCCCCCAATTTAACAAAAAATTTCCCCTTAACCCAAACCCAAAAATACAAACCATTTTTCTGTACTCTAATGCTGCTAAATACAACGCTAAGAAATTGCAAACATCGTCCCCATCATATTACAAATAAACGGGTTTCCCCCCGCATTGTTGTCCAATAGGGGATCTTCAAAGGCGGCATTTTACAGCCCTGAAAACGCCCGACATCCAAACCATGCAAGGGTGACAAAGACTAACCCAGGCTCAATGCTACCCTGAGTTTCCTGAAACGATCGTTCGCAAATGTAAGGTAATTTTTTTGATAGTAATATTCTTTACGACTTTCTAGAACAAAACGCCTTGATGGGCTCTACTAATTTTATATTTTCACGAATGGCTATAGAATTGGCACTATGGTTACATTTTCAAGGAATTAGGGGGCAGATTGCAAAAGGGGTCCTTATCCTCTAAAATCCACATTCACTCCTAGTTCCTCACCCCCTATTCACCCCCCCTGCCTTTATGGCAGCAGGTATTCATCCCATAGACCTCATTATCGTTTCCACTGTCTTATTAAACCAAACACTAATTGGGCTTTTGCTGACTTCAAAAATTATTCAATTATACAACCCTTCTTGCCGAGTCCCAACGCTACCCAACGACACACAACAGCACTACAAGGGCACACTTTACAACTTTTTCTATTTTGAAACAAAGACTCCACTACATAGGGCCACATCTTCACCATAACCACCCAGAGGAAAGGGGCCCGCCCGACTCGTTTTCGGAACAGGGCAGCCTTCCTACCGCTAGGGTCGAAGTTGTTTCAGACAAACCATCATAATTAAAATTTCCACATCACCATTACTAACAAAAGACGTTTTTTTCCCGGGTATAAAAAACAGACTGGGTCTTTTTTCCCAAATTAAATTATCCAAACTTTCATTTAATCCTGACGGGATCCTTTCCAAACAATACAGGGCATGGGTTTCCTCATAAGGGTCCAGGCCTCACGATTGACAGACGCTCTTATTCACCTTCTAAAAACTTAACAAGCTTGACTGACATTTACAACGCTTCTCTCGTTTTCCCGCTATCTTCCCTTTTCCCCTTTAAAACTGCTTTAGTGGCCCTCATTTTTAAGCCAAAGACTTGCTGATTCAAGAGTTTCTGCCCTATTAGTCTACTCGAGACATTAGGGAAATTTTCGAAAAAGTCATAACACCCCAACTAAGGTGGTATCGAAGACCTAACCTTTTTCTCACAAACAATCGGTTTTCGCTCGCATCACTCGGCAAAATCACTCACATCATCCACAAACTCATAAACAAAAACAAAGACGGGCGACTAAAGACTGTCCTTTGAGTGAGCCTTTGAACAGTCTGGCATGCTGGGCCCCAATACAAAATGTTCACTGAATTTAACTATCCACCTTTGATTAAAAAGTTGCTCGTAGTTTTCTTTATGACCACAGATTAAAATTCTTAAAGTTTCAGGCACAATTTCAATGCACACTGAGTACCTCTGGGCGGAATACTCAGCCCAACACTTTATATATTATACACAAACGACCTTCCTGACCCCCCCCCCCCCAGACTCTCTTACTGTCCTCTGTGCTGACGACTGTATGCCCAAAGGGGCTTTCAGGCGTCGTTCAGTGACAACTCGAAACATTTCGAGAGAGGAGCATAAATGGCAATCAAGACTAACGTGACAAAAACAAAAGTTCTCTTTGTAGGGCACGAAAACTTTCCTCCTTATGCAACATTTACTAAACCTTCGTAAACTACAAGCACCTCCCCAAAAAACCCTAAATCCCCCTTGGAAAATCTTTGCCTACTTTCGATTTCACCACTATAATAAAAAGGCATTTGGGAAAGAAAACCTTACTTTGTTTTATCGTTTTAAAATTTTCGGCCCACCACAAAGTGCCCCTATAAAAAACCTGTTTAAATTTCCCCTCCAACACCCCACCTGCACTCACACAACAGCATAACTAAAAACAAAAATCCAGTTGTTCAAAAAAAGCACTCAGATGGATCTATATGATAGATTAGGTCGTTTTTTTACAACATTTGAGCTCCACAAGGAAGCTTCTTGCTACTCGAACTGGGTGGGTGGGTTTGGGTTGTAAACAGCCGACACACTCCGGCTTGGGATACCGACTGACTAGATAGACCAACACCATCTTTCATTTGGGGTTAGGGCCCTGATATTTTTTCTTTGGATGGGACAAAGAAGTGGTGCAGTTTTTTGCTTGGCCCATCGTTTGAAGCCACCCCCTACTCCCTTTATTTTTACCTTTCCCCTTCCCTTACCTTTTTTTTTTTCGTTTGTGTTTTGTTTGTGTTTCCCCCCCTTCTTTTTTAAAATAGTTTGTTTTTTTTTTTGTTTGTTTGTGACCTTTTAATTTCTTTTTAAAATTCAGCTCCCTTCCCAAAGCCCTCACATCCCCGTTTCTTTCCCCGGGGGACGTGCTGCCTACCTCACCCTCATGCTCATTTTCCTTTGCCATACGTGGGCGCAACATCTTACCTTACCCCACCATCCCCCTGGTTTTGGTTTCTTGCCGTGACCTTGCTGCTAGTACTCGTGCCCGGACCACAAATCCCCTTTTTTAAGATTTATGAGGCTGAGGAAGAAAAGCCAGGCCACTGGCCTGAACCGTGCCTCTCCATAAGTCTGCTCACGAAAGGGAAAACCCCCGTTGACACAGGGGGGTGGCAGCCCCCGATTTCGACCACCCCCGCTTTAACCTGCTTCAAAAAACATAGGTTAGGCGAGGGATACCCTGAGTCACGGTCGAGGAACCGTGCCAGAACACACGGGATGGGCCAAAAATGTTTTCTTTATCCCACTTCCCTGGTTAGACAAGAACCCAAAATTGTTGTTCCTATAGCGGGTCCCGAAGTTGGCCGGCCCCCTTTCCTGCGCAGCCTCATGGGCAGAGGGGAAGCCCCGCAGCCCGAGGACCCCCGCCCCGAACACAAAGATTAAAGTGGTTTGGCCACCCCCCCCCTTTTTCCTCCTTTCAAAGAACATACTACAACTATTGCCCCGGGCGTGCTGGGTAACCCCCGGCCCTTTTTCTTCTCCAAAAATTATTTTCCTTTACCGTTACCCTTCCCCTATCCCATTCCCCTTCCCTCTCTTTCCAAACTTTGATCTTGTACTTGGTGGGAGTGGGCCCGGGCGAGGCGGATCGCGTGGGGGATCAGCGGGTTGAGGGGCGTGGATGGCACAGCAGCTTAAACCCAAAGCTTTGCAGTGAGATAGTGTATGGTGGTGAGGGGTTGATTGATTATTTAAAATTATCTGCGCATAAACCTAAGGTCATTAGCGGCGAATACTTTGTGAAATAGAAATTTAAAATGTTTAAGACTTTAAAATTCCCAATAAATTCTTAAAAAACAAAAAAATAGATTAAAAATCTAAGGATAAATACTATGCTCAAAATTAAAAATTTATTGCATAAACATTAGCAAAATTAAATTTTTTAAAAATTTAGTCCCCAAAGGAAACTAATAAGACCCTCTTTTCACAATCCCCCCCCAATTTTTTTTCAGTGTATAGGGGGGAGAAAAGTCTACTTTTGGTCTAAAAATATTGCACATTTTTCCCACTATGTGAAATTTTTTAATGGCTCTTTTAGCCATCTCACCCTGGGAGTCACTTTGTGTGCTCGTTCTTAGTCTTGTAATCAATTCCACTTTTGGTTGGGATGGAGTTAGTCCCCAACTCCCAGGTCATCCCCAAATTTCCCCCGCAGTTTTTTTTCTGGAGTAACCCCACTGTTCCTTCCATTTATCAAAAGGGCAACTCAGAGCTGGTTTCGGTGGTGTGGGGAAGGGAAAACGACATCACAAGGCTGAGTGGCAGCCCCTTGGCCTTTGATCAGCAAACTCTTTCCATTGATACCAAACGCGCTGGAACCCCAACACAAAGTTATCTTTTTAGTTTTGACTCAGGAAAGCCAATCTTGAACCCCCCTCCTACTAGATGTGATGAGTTTTAAGCCTTGATTGCTTCAAGAACACGAGGTCAAAATATATTAAAAAGAATGGTTTGTAAGATTTAGTCATCTAACTGCTGCAAGGATGGCTTTAGGAAAGACAGCCAGATGCAGTCTTCCTTTGCCACTGCTGAAAAGCCCACACCATTTTCAGATTTCGACCATCTTATATTTGATCTGATCCTTGGGGACTTAGAATGTGCTGAAAATCTCCTCTATTCTTTTTGGATCTCCCCCTTTCCAATTTCCGCCCAAAATCCAGTTCGATTTGATTAGTCCAAGGGGGAATTTGGGGGAATTCCCAAACAGCCAAAACCCTTAGTGAGACTTAAATTTAAAGATCTTCCAAGTTTCCCTATTCTCCTCCCATAGGATGGCTATCCTAAAGGGGGGTTGAAAAAAAATCTGGTGTGGAACCCCGGGAAACCTTTGTAGTCCCCCATTAGAAAATAGGTTCTGTGCCGGGGTAAGAGAAAGGTGGTCTCCCTCTCACATAAGGGCTCCACGGGTGAAGACCAAAAAACCCCAGTACAGTTTTCAAAGCTTCTTAAACGGGCCCCAACATCCGGAAAAGGGGGATTTGCAATGAATAAGCCTCACATCCAAAATAAGTTACTCAATAATTTTTTTTTGGTAAACCCGAAAGCGTTGTGGGTCAGCCCCCCAAGTGATGTAAAAAACCCTGCAAAATACTAATGCTTTTGTAGCCTTCCTTTTAACTTTTTGATGTGGGGCACCATGCAGCCTTGAGTAAAAAATTAGCCCCAAGTTTGGAAAATTGCAGTGGGTTTTTTCCTACATAGAGGAAGGATGGATTTTCCTAGTTTAGGGAAAAGTATAGCCGGGTCTGCCGGGAAAATTTAAACCCCATTTTGGGGCCCACTTTTAAAACCCTGTTTATTGCACCCGAGTGCCCCTTCCCAAATCCTTAAGCTCCCCGGGCAGTACGTGTAAGTTCCACATACGATTATATGGACGAATTTAAAATTCATTTATGAAATGGCAAAGGGGTCAACTTAAAAACCCCCTTGGGGGCCCCCTTCAGCTGTCTTCCAGGTTAGAAAAAACTGTTTCCCCTGAACTCTAACCTTCCTTTTAGAAAGGAAATTTTGTTGAAGGGGAGATAATGCTCCTTTTAAAACCCAGTCATACGCTTAAAGATATCCATGCTTCCAAGTAGTACGTAGCCTTTTCAAGGGTCAAAAAGGTTTCTCTATAGCATTTTCCTCCAAAAAGTGCACTGTTTTGTCCTACTTCTAAACCCAATTGATAGGTCAGCATTTTCCCCTTTTTGCACCAGGGTAAAACCTGAATTTTTCCTTTTCTAGCAGCCATGTCAACCTAAGTTTACCATTGCTCCATCGCTTGCAGATGCACTGGGAGAAAATTTTGGTCTGAATTCCTGGTGTGGAAATTTTTGCCATTGGATGGCACTGTGCCCCCCTATGACCCTTTTTAAATAGGTCTAAAGAACTTTGGGGACTCTCTGAAAGAGAGTATCATTTGGTATGGAATTATCACTTCCGGGGGGCAGTCTTATGGTAGAGCGAAAAGCAGAGTCCATTCCTTGCGCAAAAAAGGGCAGTTGAGGGAAGTTCGTGCAGCCTACTGAAGAACACACTGGGTTTTTTCCCCGTTCACCCCAAAGAGTGGAGAATCGAGCAGTGTAAGAGTTCCGGGAGTCTCTCTATGATTAGCTAGCTCTTTGCAACATCTTTTTTTCTGTGAGTTATGCCTCTATCTTCAGAGCGGTTGTCATGGATTTTCTCTTTCCCATAACCCCGAAAACGGGGGCCCCAGAGTTAATGGCAAACTACTGTCTTCACGACGTCCGTCTAGCCTCCTTTGCACGCGCTTGGCCTTGGCCGAGTCTTCTTGAAATTTATCAAGGTTAAAAGCTGGGGCGTCGTTTAAAACGCCTTAATAAGTTTTTTCTTGTTAAAAAGCTTTTTGGGATTCATCGCCCACCTGGTACTGGAAGCGACGGTAATGCCCTATTTTTGGGAAGGGATGCTATCTTCTGCTGAAAGGGTGAATTCGTGTGTGAAGTGATTAACAGCATCTTGTACACTGGAAATCTTCACAGACCCTTCAATACGCAGTTGATCTAAAAAGATTTCCCTCCCCATGTTTAAATGCCATTTTGCACTCCATTTGGGTGGAACCATTCACCTCCTCCAAAAATTTGGGAAAATGGGGCGCTTCCATTAAGTCTATACCCCCAAGTGAATTTTTAAATTGAATCAGGGGAGCCTATTTATAGGGCTATATTTGGGGAAAAAAATCCCCTTGAAATTTGGAAAAATGTGGGGGGGTCACTTTTATAAAAATGCTCTACTCTTAAGAACGACTCAAGGGTCTTCCCCGAGGGTTTTACAAAATTTTCCCCAGAGGTGTGCCGACCATTGAATCTCCCAAAAGGGAGAAAGGATGTGGCAACTGCCCAAATAGATCTTCCAAATCATTAAAGCCAGATTATGTGGAGGGAAAGGGAGATGGTGCAAAATGTAGGTCGGGCAACCCATCTCACAGCCCTTTACCCGCATGTTTCTGCAGGGGGAGGCCTGGAAGGCAAACGACGTACCCTTACTCTACTCCTCCCTGAGGTCCCCTTTTCAAAAGGTTCCATAATGGCTTGAACTTGGAATCCTCTCAGAAAATGGGACGATTTTCCCCGGGCTAATCTCTTGTAGGGATACACAAAAGGGGTTTAAAGAAGCTATCAGATGTGCGTTTTCCCATTTCTGAAATTCCCCAAAATTCCCTTGGGTTAGGGGTTCCGTTTTTTATATTATTTCTAAGGCTGCCCTTTCCAGGTCCCGGGAGTACCTTTTTAATGGTTGTTTTTCCTGTGGAATTTGTTTTCCCAGGGTTTTCCCCTTGGGCAGTTCAGGATTTCTTTGCCCGGGGGAAAGTACGACCTGAGCCTTGCTTTAGGGGCATTCTGCTGCAACGGAGGCCCCGTGGTGTCTTTGGACAGGGTTTAGTTTCCCTTTTTCCCGGCAAAGGGGGTGCCGAGCCCTTTTCTTCAGGGGCATTCTGCCCAGCAGCAAGGCCTCTGGAGCCTTTAAAAGATGGCTCCAAAACCTTTCTTGGGAGGGGGAGTTCCTCAATGACCCCCCCCTTTACTCCGTTTCTGGTGGGAAAAACTCCCAGGCAGTGTCAAAAAATTTGGGGCTGAGGGTTTTGAGAATGGCAATGGGGTGCTTTAAGAAGCATTGAGGGAAAGGGTTTGGGGGAAGGGGGATGGGTAAACCCAAGCAAAGGGCCACCTGGCTGTGCAAACGACACGGGGACGTTCTTGCCTCTGGAAAAAATAACTTTTTCCTTTCTCCCTTTTACCAATACTTCCTTTTCAAAATTTTTGCTTTTTCATTTCTTTAAAAAGCTTCTGGCTTTTGCAGTGAAACAGTATTTGGACCCGGACAGTTTCATCTCCTTTATACCTGTTTTACCCCACTTTTCCTACTCTTGGTTTTCCATTTTCTTTAAATGGGAAGAGTTGGGTCCATGCCCCTAACCCTGGGAGTGGAAACTGCATGGTTTGGGGACTATGGCTTTACCTGAGGTTTACCCTCTAACTTGCCGATTCTGGAAGGGCCAATGGTTAAAAGTTAGAAGAGCTGTGTCGACTGTCCAAAAACCTCAACTTTTTTTTAAACGTTTTACTGCCACTACATTAAAGTTCTCTAGTTTCTAACAGTTTTTTCCTCAGAATACCCCACGTTCGGAAAGACATTCCCCTTTCACTTTGAGGGTTTCGTGAGAAAATGAAACTTGAGCCCCCGGGTGTCGCATATTGCACCAGATGGTCACTCTCACTGGTGAGAAAACCCACTTCACTACCATCTGCTGTGGGGTGATGCGAGGATCATGTTGACATACTTCAAAAATTTTTTTTTAAAATTTCAAAATACAAAACCTGATTGATACACCCTCAATGGTCTTCACTACCGGTACTTACCTGAAAACTTTCATATTTTCCGTATATTTCCCTAGTGGATTGGGAGGACTTTTTTCCCCCTTTTTACCTGGTTTGGGGGGCCCGGAACCATTACGATTCCCATTCTTGCCCTTTGGGGGTGGAAAGGTTTCCCGGTGCATGTGATGTTCCAGAGGGATGGTCAGGAATTGCGAATCGTCAGGGGGAGAGCTAGACTTTGTAAATTTTTTAGTACTCATACAATTGGAATTTTCATTTCCTCTCCCCCCCCCCATATGGAGTCCCTGGGGGAAGCTAAGTTGGGGCTAAAAACTCCCAAAGCCCCGGGGTAAAGAGGGAAAAATACGCGCACTATACATACTGATGGGAGTTGCGGGACCTATGCCTACACGAACGGTTTCCCGCGCCCCCATATTTGACCCGCCCATTGACTTTCCGGGGTTTTATCGGGGCCCCCTTTTAAACCCGAATAAAAGGGCCCAAAGGGTGTGTTTCTAGCTGCGGCGCAGCGTCACTCGCTCAACCTCCGGCTCCTGTCTCCTTTTAATAAGGGATACCACGCACGGGAAACACACTGGGGAGTTCTCCTTGGTCCAAGATGAATGAACCGGGGGGGGTGCACCATCCCCTCTCATAGGCCTTTGGGGCACCCGGAAACCATTTTGTCCCCATCCCCATGGTGACCCCTCCAGTATGGTATCCCTCGGTCCGCTGACCAACATTGGGGGCCTCAACCCCCCCACCGCGGGAAGGGGGCTTCCTTAGGGGGGAAATGTTGGGGGTGCACGGTTTAGTAAAACTGCATCTACTCTTAAAACAAAGACCCAAAGCCTCCCTTTGGGGTTCACATGTGTCCCCCAGAGGGGTTTCCCACCCTTGAAATCTCCCCCAGTAGAAATGAAGCGGGAAATGCCCAAGTAGATTTCCAAAGTATCTATGTTGAATTTGTGGAAAGGAAATAGATGCAACAGTGTAGATAGTCAGCCTATTTTTACAGCCTTCACCTGCTTTGTTGGGGAGGGGGATGGGCCTGAAGGGAAAACCTGATGTACCCTTATGCTACTACTCCATGAGGTCCTTATTAAAGGGCCCATAAGGGCCCTTTAAATTTTGGAATCCCCCAGAGAAATCAGATGATTTTCCCTGGTCATAATCTTTAGGATACACAAATGGGGACATAAGCTATCAGATGTTGCATTCTTCCATTTTGCATGAAATTTCCCCAACAGTTCTATTGGGTTAGATTCCGTACCCCTTTGGGCAGGTTGCCCACACTTTATTGTCCCTTTCCCGGATCTTGGGGAAAATTTTTTAAGGGTTGTTTTTCCCGTGGGAAATATTTTCCCCAGGGTTCCTTTTGAAAGGGCCGGATTTCTTTTACTGGACAAAAGGCGGACCTGAGCCTTTTCTTCGGGGGGATTTGCCTACAGTGGACCCTGCCTACGGGTCCAAAAACCCCACTTTAAAAGGTCTTTTTAACAGGCTCAGGATTTCCTATGCCTGGGCAAAGGGGGTACCTGGCCTTTGTTTCAGGGGCTTCGCCCAAACAGCGGAGGCCCCGTGGATGTGGTGGGAGCTGGGGTTGTCACCGTTGAAGTCTCTGGGGCCTTACTATGGTACAAAGACCTTACTTTGGGGGGAGGAGTCTCCCCTAGACGCTTCACTCCTACTACATTACGGGGGAAATCACCAGAGGCAGTTTCGCAATTGGGGATGAGGTTTAAAGGAAATGGCAGAGTGGTTTTTTAAGAAACATCGAAGGGAAGGGTTGGGGAAAGGGGGATGGCTAGAACCGAAGCAAGGATTTACCTGTTTTTTGAAAAAAACAATGGGGACATCACTTTTCTCAAAACCAATTTCTCCTTGCTCTTTTACCAAACTAATTTTTTCAATTTTTACCTTTTTCATTGTTTTTAAGCTTTAAAAGCTTCTTTTTGGCAGTGGGAAAAGAGTTTGGACCTGGGCGTTTTCATCTTGATGACTTTTACCCATTTTTCCATACTCTAGGTTGTCCTTTTCCTTAAAAAGGGAAGAGTTGGGCCTGTGCCCATACCCCGGGAGTGGAAGCCCCCAAGGTTGGGGCCATATGCTTTTTCCTTTAGGTGGTACCATAACATCTAATATTCCCGGGAAAGGGCTAAAGTGTTAAAAATTTGAAGGAAGTTGGGGTCGATGTTCCAAACCTCAACTTTTTTTCTTAAAAATTTCTGCACTACATTAAAAAACCTTTTCCCTAAAAGTTTCTCCCCAGAAAACCCCTTTAGTCTCGGGAAAAAAAACAATTCCCCTTTCCTGATTGAGGTTTCGTGGGAGAAAATGAAATTGGTCCCCGGATGTCCTATTGCTGAGACGCACTTTCGTCTGGGGACAAACCTCAACTATCGGCCCATCTCGCTGTCGGGGATGTGAGGATACGTTGACATACCCCAAAATATTTACCCTTGTCCTAAAAAAAGTACAAAATCTATGATTGTACCCCATCAATGGTCCACTACTAGGGACTTACTAATTTTAAAACTTTTTTTTTACCAGGTAATTTCCTCAGGGATTGAGGACTTTTTCCCCTTTTTCCTGGTTTGGGAGCCCGGGGAAACCCTTATGATTCCCTTCTTGCCCCTTTGGGAAAATGGGAAAATTCCCGAGTACTGTGATGTTCCAGAGGGAATGGGCGGGGGTATCGTAGGGCGTCAGGGAGAGAGTAGTCTTTGTAAATTTGTAGTACTATACAACGAGGTCAAAAACTCCCAACACCTCAGGGGAATAGGAAATATACCAGCAATATTACAGTACTGATAGCGTTGCAGGTCCTATGGCTACCCACTGAAAAGGGAAAACTGAACCAGAATAAGACCAAGGAGGGGTGTGTAGCTGGGAGGGGGGGGAGCTGCAGCATCGCTCACTTCAGGACTCCTGTCTCCTGGAATACGATGCCACGCAGGGAAAAACCCCGTGGAGAGTTCTC
>NW_023657534.1:16646-27401 GCF_015228065.2 Penaeus monodon | reverse complement strand
AATTACCAAATTTCTATTAATCATGACAATAATATGAAAAAAAGAGAATGAAGAGAATTTTGGATAACATTTGTGAATTTAATATTTTTACTTTTACATTATTATTCATTATTTTTATTATTATTATTATTTTATTTTTAAATTTTTATATTATTATTATTATTATTATCTTTATTATATCATTATTTTATTTTTATTATTATTCCCTTTAAATTAGATTATTCCCAAAAAAAATTTTTATAACTGTAATAAAACTTTTAATAATAAATAAGTATAATTATAATAATCTATGTTATAATTTTGTTTTTAATTTATTATGTTTTATTTCATTATTTTTATTTTTATGGTAGATAATTGTAAAAAAATTTTTATAACAGTAATAATTAAGTAATAAGTTTTAAATTTTAAATAATGATAAAAATAATGATTATAAAAAACGTTATTTTGTTGTTATTTTATTTTTTTATTACTTTTATTATTGTTTTTTTTTTAGTTAGATGTAAAATTATATAATAACCGAAAATAATTGCAATAATAATGAAAAAATTTGCAATAATGATGAAAAAAATTGAAAATATTGGATAATGATGATGAAATGATGAAAATGAGAAATGATGAGATAATGATAATAATGATGATAATAAAGGAATTTGTCCAAAAATAAAAAAGGTAAAAGAAAAAAATCCCAAAAATCGAACAAGCGGCAAAACTAGCGAAATATCCCTTTTGAGAGTAGCCCAAAAATGAGTTTTTTCTTCATTTGATGATTCTGGAAATTTATTAAGGAAATATGTAATAATTACCGAATTTATTAATCATGAAAAAATAATGAGAAAAAAGGAGAAAATGAAAATTGGGGATAACTTTTGAGATATTAAATTTTATTACTTTATCTTTATTATCTTTATTATTATTATTTTTATTATTTTATTATTATTTTTATTTTTTTATTATTATTTTATATTATATTATTATATTTTTATTATTATTATTATTATTATTATTTTAATCATTAGATTTTGGCAAAAATATATTATAACTTAAAAATAACAAAAAATAAAAATAAGTATAATTAAAAAAACTAATTGTTATATTATTGTTTTTTTAATATATTATTGTTTTTTTTTTCATTTTTATTTTTTTTACTGGTAGTATAATTGAAAAAATAATTTTAAAGGGTAATAAACAGAAAAACGATATTAATTAAATAATGATAAAAAAATGATTATAAAAACGTTATTATTGATTATTATTTTATTACATTTTTTTGTATTTGTTTTAGTAAGGAGAAAAATTATATATTAAACTGCAATAATTGCAATAATAATGATAAAATTGCAAAAAAATGAAAAATGATTGCAAAATGATGAAATGATGATGATAATGATGATAATGATATAATGATGTAATGATATATAACGATAATAATGATGAAACATGAAAAATAATGATGATAATAACGGGAAATTTGGCCCATAAAAATAATGATGTTTAATTTTTGCAATAAGATGATAATGATGATGATAATGATGATAATGATGTGATAACGATAAAAAAATGATAATCATGTTTAAATGATGATAATAAAAAAATTGGGGTTCCATTTATAAAAAAAAAAAAGGTAAAAGAAAAAAAATCCCAAAAAGTCGAAAAAGCGGCTAAATAGAGAAATATAGCCTTTGAGAGTAGACCCAAAATGACGTTTTTTTCCATTCTTTTGATGATTCTGGCAATTATTAGGGTAATAATGAAAATCTTACCAGAATTCTTTAATCATGACCGAAATGATGAAAAATTTAAAAATAAACAAATTTGGAAACTTTGATGATTTTTAAATAGTTTTTCCTATTATAAATTTTTTAATTATCATTTTTAAATAAATTATTTTTATTTTTATTATTATTTTTTATTTTTAATTTTATTATTATTTTTTATTATTATTATTTATTATTATTATTATTATTTTTAAATTATTATTTTATTATTATTATTATTATTACTTTAATTATTAGTTTTTATTGAAAAAAAAATATATTATAACGTAAAAATAATAATAAAAATAAAAATTTAATTTAATAAAAAATTATAATTATAATAATACTAGTTTTTTTAAAATATTATTTTTTAAATATTATTATTTTAAAATTATCTTTAAATTTATTTTTACTGTTAGTATAATTGTAATATTAATTATTATAACAGTAAAATTACAGAAAAATAACGATATTAATTAAAATAATGATATAAAAAGGATTATAAAAACTTTATTTTTAATTATTATTATTTTATTACTATTTTTAAATTGAGTTGTTATTGGGATAGATGAAAAAATTTAAAATATTATAACTGCAAAAATTTGCGAAAATAAGGGAATAATTGAAAATAATGTGATAATGATGAAAATGATGATGATAGCGACAATAATGATGATGAAAATGATAATAATATGATAAAAACCAGGAATTGTGTTCCATATAAAAAAAAAAAAAAAAGGTGAAAGAAAAAAAATCCCAAAAGCAAAAAAAAGGGCAAAAATCTAGCAAAATATAGCATTTTGGATTTAACCCCCAAAAATGAGGGTTTTTTCCATTTTTTGATGATTCTGGAAATTATTAGTTTTAAAAAAGATAAAAATTTACCAAATTCTATTAATAATGACAAAATGATGATAAAAGTGAAAATCAGGAAATTTTGGTTTCCCAATTGAATTATTAATTTTATTATTATTTTTATTATTATTTTTAAATTATTATTATTATTTTATTATTATTATTATTATTTTTTATTATTATTTTTATTATTATTTTTTATTACTTTAATTATTAGGTTTTTATTCCCAAAAAATAATTTTAACTGTAATAAAACAATAAAAATAATACAGTATAATTATAATAATCCCAATTTTTATAATATTGTTTTTAAATTTTATTATATGTTTTAATTATCATTATTTTTTATTTTTACGGGTTAGAAATAATTGAAAAATTTTAATTTTTAAAAAACAGTAAAAATTTACAGTAAAAACCCGTATTAATTGAAGTAATGATAAAAAAAATGATTAAAAAAAATTATTATTTTTATTTTTTATTGTTTTTAAAATCTTATTATTGTATTTTGTTATTAGTAAATGAAAAATTATTTTAAAACCCGAAAATAATTGAAAAAATAATGATAAAAATTTTGAAATTTAATGATGATAAAATTGCAAAAAATGAGAAATGATGATGATAATGATGATAATGAGATAATGATGTTTAAAAACGAAAAAATGATGAAAAATTATGATAATATGATGAAAATTTAACGGGAAATTGTGTCCATAAAATAATTAAAAAGGTAAAAGAAAAAAAAAACCCCAAAAAGGCAAAAAAGGGGAAAAAATCAAGCAAAAATATAGCCTTTTGAGAGTTTTACTCCAAAATGAAAATTTTTTCCCATTCATTTGATGATTCTGGTAATTATTAGGGTAACAATGATAAAAATTACCAGTTTTTCCTTTTAATCGGGACAATAATGTGAAAAAAGTGAAAATTTAAAGAAAATTTGGTAACATTTGAGATTTTTAATATTATTACTATATTCGTTATCATTATCATTATTATCATTATTATTATTATTATTATTTTTTATTATTATTTTATTATTTATTATTTTTATTTTTTTATTTATTATTATTATTATTATTTTATTATTACTTTAATTTTTAAAGTTTTATTCCCTAAAAAATATATTATAACTGTAATAATAACAATAATAATAATAAAAAAGTATAATTAAAAAAATCCCAATTGTTATAATATTGTTTTTGGATATTTATTGTTTTTAAATTACATTATTATTTTTTTTAAACTGTAGTATAATTGAAAATAATATTATAACAGTAATAATTACAGAAAATAACGATTTTAATTAAAAAAAATTATAAAAATAATGTTTTATAAAAACGTTATTTTTGGTTTTATTATTGTTATTACTATTTTTATTTTAGTTGTTATTTTATAGATGAAAAAATTTTTTAAAAATTATAAACTGCAAAAATTTTGCAATAAAAACTATAAAATTGCAAAAATGTTTGATAAATTTGAAATAATGATGTTTAAATGTGATGAAATAAATGATAATGATGAGGGTAACGATAATAATAAATAAAATTTATGATAAAATTTGATGAAAATAACAGCAATCGTGCCCATATAAAATAAAAAAAAAAGGTAAAAAAAAAAAAAAATCCCAAAAGTCGAAAAGGGCAAAATCTAGCAAAATTTACCCTTTTTGGGGAGATGTCCCCAAAAAAATGACTTTTTTTCCAATTCTTTTGATAAATTCTGGCAACTTTTAGGGTTAAAAATGATAAAAAATTACAAGAATTTTATTAATCATGACAAAAATTTGATGATATAATTTTAGATGAAGAAAAATTTGGAAAACTTTTGTGATTTTTAATATTTTACTATTAACATTATTATTATAAATTATTAATTATTTTTATTTTTTATTATTATTTTATTATTTTTTAATTTTTTATTATTATTTTTATTTTTTTTATTTTATTTTTAAATTATTACTTTAATTTTTGGATTTTTTCCCAAAAAAATTATTTCCCTGTAAAAATAAAATAAAAAATAATAATGGGTATAATTATAAAAATTTACTAATTGTTATAATAGTTTTTGTTTTTTAATCTTATTATTTTTTTTACTGGTAGTAAATTGTAAAAAAAATTATTATAAGAGTAATTTACGGGTAATAACGATTTTAAATTTTAAAAAATTTGATAAAAAATTAATGATTAAAAGAAGTTATTTTGTTTTATTATTGTTTTTAAATATTACTATTGTAGTTTTTATTTTTATAGATTTAAAATTATATATTTTTAACTGCAAAAAAATTTGGGGAAAAATGAGATTAAAAATTTGCATTATGATGAAAATAATTGCAAAAAAAATTTGTGATAATGATGATGAAAATGATGAAAAGATGATGAAAAACGATAATAATGATGATAATCAGATAAAATTTGATGATAATAACAGGAATTGTTTTCCATAATTTTAAAAAAAGGTAAAAGAAAAAAAAATCCCAAAAGTCAAAAAAGAGGCTAAATCAGCGAAAAAACCTTTATGAAAGTGGGACCCAAAATAAATTTTTTTTTAAACCCTTTTATGTTTTCTGGAAATTTTTTAGGGTAATAATGATAATAATTACCGGGAAAAAAATTAATCATGCAAATGTGTTTTTTAAAAAAAAGTGGGGAATAAAAGAATTTGGATAACTTTTGATGTTTTATAAAATTTTTAGGGGTTTTTATTATTATTTTATTATCATTATCTTATTATTTTTTATTATTATTATTTTATTTTTATTATTTTTTATTATTTTTATTTTTTTATTATTATTATTATTATTATATTATTAGTATTTTTAAATTTTTTTTAATTATTAGTATTTTTCCAAAAAATATATTAACTTAATTTAATAACAATAAAAAAAATTTTAATAAGTTAATTATAATATACTAATTGTTAAAATATTGTTATTAATTATTATTTTTATCTTATTATTTTTTTTACTGTTGGTATAATTAAAAAATTTTAAATTATAAACAGTAAATAATTCCCATTTAATAACGATATTAATTGAAATAATGAAAATAAAAAAGGGATTAAAAAAAGGTTTTTAAATTTTTTATTATTATTTTTATTACTATTTTTTTGAAATTGTTTAGTAAGAGTAAAATTATATTTTAAATAACGCAAAAATTTGCAATAAAAGATAAATTTGCAATAATGATAATAATAATTGCAAAATTAGATAAGGTGATGAAAATGATGATAAGACGAAAATGTTTGTTTAAAACGATATAATGATGAAATAACAAAATTGGTTTCCTTATATAAAAAAAAGGGGTTTAAAGAAAAAAAAACCCCAAAAGTCAAAAAAGCGGAAAATCTAGCAAAAATATACCCTTTTTGAGAGTAGACTCCAAAATGACTTTTTTTTCCTTTCATTTGGATTCTGGAAAATTATTAGGGAAAATAATGATAAAATTCCCCAGAATTCTAATAATCATAAACAATAAGGATGAAAAAAAGTGAAATAAAGAAATTTTGGGAAATAACATTTGTTTGGATTTTTTAAATTATTTTTACTATTATCATTATTATTACCCCCATTTTTAAATCATCATTATTATTATTATTATTTTTTTATTATTATTATTATTATTATTTTTTATTATTTTATTATTATTATTATTTTTAAATCATTTTTAAATTATTATTATTATTATTTTTTATTATTTTTAATTTTTTAAAATTTATTATTTTTAATTATTAGTATTTTTTCCCAAAAAAATATATTTTTTAACTGTAATAATAAAAAAAATAATAATAATAAGTAAAAAATATAAAATACAATTTTTTAAATATTTTTTTTATTAATTTTATTTTTGTTATTATTATCTTTATTATTTTTTTACTGGTATAATTTTTAAAAAAAATTTATTAAAAACTGAAAAATTACGGTAATAAGGTATTAATTAAAATAATGATATCAAAAAGGTTTAAAAAAAACCCTTTAAAATTGTTATTTTTATTGTTATTACTATTTTTTTTGAAATTTGTTATTAGTAAATGAAAAAATATATATTATAACTCCCAATAATTGAAATAAAAATTTTATAAAAAATTGCAAAAAAATGATGATAATAATTGCAATAAATGATATAATAAATGATAAATGATGATTAAACGATAAAAATGATGAAAAATTTATGAAAATTTAATGATGATAAAAAACGGGAATTGTGCCCCCATATATAATGAAAAAAAAAAAAAAAAAAAAAAAAAAAAAAAAATCCAAAAAAGTCAAAAAAAAGCAAAAAATTTCTAGCAAATTTATACCCCTTTGAAATAGACTCCAAAAGCCCGTTTTTTTCCTTTCATATGATTTTTTTCAGGCAATTATTGGGGTTTTAATAATGATAAAAATTCCCAGAATTTTTTAATTTCATGACAATAATGATGATAAAAGTGAGAATAAAGAGAATTTGGATAACATTTGATGATTATAATATATTATCTATAATCATTATTATATCATTATTATCATTATTATTATTATTATTATTATTATTATTATTATTTATTTATTTATTATTATTATTATCATTATTATTATTATATTAATTATTATTAATTATTATTACTTTAATTATTAGTATTATTGCTAAAAAATATATTATAACTGTAATAATAACAATAATAATAATAATAAGTATAATTATAATAATACTAATTGTTATAATATTGTTATTAATATTATTATTGTTAAAATTATTATTATTATTATTTTTGCTGGTAGTATAATTGTAAAAATAATTACTAAAACAGTAATAATTGCAATAATGATATATAATTGATATATGTTTGATAATGATGATGATAATGATGATAATGATGATAATGATGATAATGATGATAATAACGATAATAATGATGATAATCATGATAATAATGATAATAATAACAGGAATTGTGTCCATATATAATTAAAAAAAGTTAAAAGAAAAAAAAATATCAAAAGTAGAAAAAGCGGCAAAATCTAGCGAAATATAGCCTTTTGAGAGTAGACTTCAAAATGACGTTTTTTCCATTCATTTGATGATTCTGGCAATTATTAGGGTAATAATGATAATAATTACCAGAATTCTATTAATCTTGACAATAATGATGATAAAAGTGAGAATAAAGAGAATTTGGATAACATTTGATGATCATTAATATTAATACAATTATCATTATTATTATCATTATTATCATTATTATTATTATTATTATTGTTATTATTATTATTATTATTATTATCATTATTATTATTACTTTAATTATTAGTATTATTGCTGCGATAAGTATAATTATAATAATACTATTGTTAAATAATATATTATTTTTACTGGTAGTATAATTGTAAAAATAATTATTATAACAGTAATAATTACAGTAATAACGATATTAATTGAAATAATGATATAAATAATGATTATAAAAACGTTATTATTTTTATTATTATTGTTATTACTATTTTTATTATTGTTGTTAATAGTATAGATGTAAAATTATATATTATAACCGCAATAATTGCAATAATAATGATAATAATTTAAATAATGATGATAATAATTGCAATAATGATGATAATGATGATGATAATGATGATAATGATGATGATAACAATAATAATGATGATAATTATGATAATAATGATGATAATAACAGGAATTGTGTCCATATATAATAAAAAAGGTAAAAGAAAAAAAATCCCAGAAGTGAAAAAAGCGAAAAAATCTTACGAAATATAGCCTTTTGAGAGTAGACTCCAAAATGACGTTTTTTCCATTCATTTGATGATTCTGGCAATTATTAGGGTAATAATGATAATAATTACCAGAATTCTATTAATCATGACAATAATTATGATAAAAGTGAGAATAAAGAGAATTTGGATAACATTTGATGATTATTAATATTATTACTATTATCATTATATTATCATTATTATTATTATTATTATTATTATTATTATTATTATTATTGTTATTAATATTATTATTGTTATTATTATCATTATTATTATTTTTACTGGTAGTATAATTGTAAAAATAATTATTATAACAGTAATAATTACAGTAATAACGATATTAATTGAAATAATGATATAAATAATGATTATAAAAACGTTATTATTGTTATTATTATTGTTATTACTATTATTATTGTAGTTGTTATTAGTATAAATGAAAAATATATATTATAACCAATAATTGCAATAATAATGATAATAATTGCAATAATGATGATAACAATTGCAATAATGATGATAATGATGATGATAATGATGATAATGATGATGATAACGATAATAATGATGATAATCATGATAATAATGATGATAATAACAGGAATTGTGTCCATATATAATAAAAAAAAAGGTAAAAGAAAAAAAAATCCCAAAAATCTAAAAAGCGGCAAAATCTAGCGAAATATAGCCATTTGAGAGTAGACTCCAAAATGACGTTTTTTCCCTTCATTTGATGATTCTGGCAATTATTAGGGTAATAATGATAATGATTACCAGAATTCTATTAATCATGACAATAATGATGATAAAAGTGAAAATAAAGAGAATTTGGATAACATTTGATGATTATTAATATTATTACTATTATTATTATTATCATCATTATTATTATTATTATTATTATTATTATTATTATTATTATTTATTATTATTATTATTATTATTATTACTTTAATTAATAGTATTATTGCCAAAAATATATTATAACTGTAATAATAACAATAATAAAAATAATAAGATAATTATAATAATACTAATTGTTATAATATTTTTATTAATATTATTATTGTTATTATTATCATTATTATTATTTTTACTGGTAGTATAATTGTAAAAATAATTATTATAACAGTAATAATTACAGTAATAAGGATATCAATTGAAATAATGATATAAATAATGATTATAAAAACATTATTATTGTTATTATTATTGTTATTACTATTATTATTGTAGTTGTCATTAGTAGAGATGTAAAATTATATATTATAATTGCAATAATTGCAATAATAATGATAATAATTGCAATAATGATGATAATAATTGCAATAATGATGATAATGGTGATGATAATGATGATAATGATGATAATGTTGATGATAACGTTAATAATGATGATAATCATGATAATAATGATGATAATAACAGGAATTGTGTCCATATATAATAAAAAAGGTAAAAGAAAAAAAATCCCAAAAGTCGAAAAAGCGGCAAAATCTAGCGAAATATAACCTTTTGAGAGTAGACTCCAAAATGACGCTTTTTCCATTCATTTGATGATTCTGGGAATTATTAGGGTAAAAATGATAATAATTACCAGAATTCTATTAATCATGACAATAATGATGATAAAAGTGAGAATAAAGAGTATTTGGATAACATTTGATGATTATTAATATTATTGGTATTATCATTATTATTATCATTATTATCATTATTATTATTATTATTATTATTATTATTATTATTATTATTATTATTGTTATTGTTATTACTTTAATTATTAGTATTATTGCCAAAAAATATATTATAACTGTAGTAATAGCAATAATAATAATAATAAGTATAATTATAATAATACTAATTGTTATAATATTGTTATTAATATTATTATTCTTATTATTATCATTATTTTTATTTTTATTGGTAGTATAATTGTAAAAATAATTATTATAACTAATAACTACAGTAATAACGATATTAATTGAAATAATGATATAAATAATGATTATAAAAACGTTATTATTGCTATTATTATTGTTATTACAATTATTATTATAGTTGTTATTAGTATAGATGTAAGATTATATATTATAACTGCAATAATTGCAATAATATTGATAATATTTGCAATAATGATGATAATATTGCAATAATGATTATAATGATGATGATTAGGAGTGGACCAGACTAAGGGAGGAGGAGTGTGCCCGCCGCTTTTCGACTTTTGGGATTTTTTTCTTTTACCTTTTTTATTATATATGGACACAATTCCTGTTATTATCATCATTATTATCATGATATTCATAATTATTATCGATATCATCTTCATTATCATCATTATCATCATGATTATCATCATTTTTGCAATTATTATCATCATAAATTAATTATTTA